>NC_090647.1:248518340-248750840 GCF_040937935.1 Hyperolius riggenbachi | reverse complement strand
TAACTGAAAATAAAAATAGCTATTTTTTGCTACTAATGTTCTCTTTATTATCTGTACTGCATATACAATTCTTGTCTCATACGTTTATTTGGGGTAGATCTCTGACCCTGACTTTTCCTAACATACGGCAGCTTTTGAATTGTGTTCAGACAAGCTTCATGTTCATAGAGCTAGGTTCCTCCCACGTAGTTTGAGGGAAGCAGTTTCTGGGAAAGTGCTCTCTCATATATAATAGTCACTGGAGGATGGGGAGGGGTCACATCATACACTTTTCTCCTGTGTGCTAAAACAATTACAACGCTCCCCTAAAGGTATATATACTTTTATTCATGTTTTGTTACTTGAATGTATGGGAGATTTTTTTGGGTGGCAATTTTTCCATGAACTATGTGGACGCTGACCAACTCTGAGTGCAGTCCCATATTGCAGCATGTTCTCTTGTATAGAAGGTCAAGTTGTACACACCTGATTCTCGGCAGAGCCAGTAGTTGTCGGCCACATATCGATCACCGCTATCGACCCGCCGGCGATTGAGAAAAATCTTCCGCACGGACGGCTCGACGGGAACCATTTCGGACGGAAATCGATCGTTCTGTCATCTTTTGCGCAACGATTTCACAGTAGATTCATCACAGTGATCGAATCTGCTGTATATCGGCGGGAAAATCGTTAGGTGTATGGGCCCCTTTAGAGACACAGGATCAGCTTGAGTGAGGCAACTGGTATTATATGAAAAGGAAAAATCCATATCCTTCTCAGTTTAGGTTCCCTTTAAATGGCGATAATATCTAATATCTTCTCCTAAGCAAGTCATATAGCGAGTCTTTTTCTAAGCAAGTCATAGACGCACCAATTTTCACTGGCAGATGCGATCACTTTTTGAATCTGCTGAAAATCTATAGCAAAACCTGCCACACTGATTGTAAATTAAGATCGGACACAAAACATCGGTCAATCAGATGGGGGTAAATCTGTCCATCAAGTTGCACTGTATCGAACACTGCAATGCTGCAATTTAATAGATTTTCAATGGATTCCATGGTCATATAATATTGAAAATATTTTTTGCAATGTATGGGGGGATTCAATCCTTCTCAGATCACATTCGGATCGTAAAGCGTTTGATCCGTTTGCCACAAATTCTATATCTGTTTGAAATGGATTACGTTATCCTAATGTACTGCCTACAGTGCATTTTTGTATAACATGTAAAACGGCACACATACAATAAAATTTGACCAGGCTATGAAATACCTAAGTGTAGGGTGCATTGCATTATGCACACATTACACAACTCAGTGTGAATGAGGTTTTCTCTGTGCCTAGCCACCCTGACCCCAAGTAACCAAGCTTGGTTCCAGTGATTGCTTGTTCAAACTGCATGGCCCATATGCAATTAACCTTTTCTCCTGAGTTTTCTCCTAGGTGATATTTTTCACAGTAGAAATGCCTATTGAACCAGCAACAAGCAAGAAAATACTCAAAATAATTTTGACACTACTTTTTCACCAACTTTTGAGTACGCTTTCAATTGTAAAATGCTTAAAAGTTATTTTAAAAAGATGAAAATGATCTCCTCCTAGGTGATAACACAGTAGAAAAAATGAATTGCAAATGGGCTGGAAAGAAGAGCCCTGAGCAGTGACACAACCAGATAGAATTTGCAGGCTACCAAAAAGGCACTGTTGGGACAGGTAGAGCAAGTATTTGGCACCAATGATAAGTGAAATTAGGCTTTGCTAACATTTGTTCTTAATGAAAATGGTCAATCTGCAAAGTTAAATACATTAATGTCAAATCAAAATGTCCCACTGAAAGATGCAGGTCTTGAGGCACGCTCTATACAGTTTCCCAAAGGTCTTCCTTTTGTTAGGGACCCAGAAATAGCATCCTTTGTGGGGAGGAGATGCTTTGGGTTTCCATCTAATTTAGTCTAGAGACCATTTATGATATATAATTCATAGTAGTCCTGCTCTGGTGCCCCCTCTCTCCCCTGTTCTACAATACAGCTTTCATATAGTCCTGCAGAGTGGGCCCTCAGATGTACAGAGCCCTTGCATTAGCTAACCAAGTCCACATGACACGTACTTTTCTATAAAACTGCTGCTTTTTAAGATCATGTAAAACTAATTCATTGAAATGTTGCAACGTTTTTCTTTTTGCATTGAAATATCTGCAAACTGAGCTTTTAAGTAAACTTTGCTGCTCTGCTTTATTGCATATATAGCATTAATCAAATAAATGTGAAATGTCTTGAGTAATAAGCAAGTAAACAAACCGCTTAGCCTTGTATGGGTTAATTTGGTGTTTCTATCATATCCTAAAATGGAGGACTATAGGTCAGTGCTTGGACAGAGGCCTCACATAAAATGTGTGGATCCTTTTGGAAAACAGATAATGCATTAAGCACAACCTTCAGCCGATGATAAATTACTTCTTTATCTGCTGTTGTCCAGGGAGATCCTTCGCACATAGAACTGAAAGAGACATTTCACACCAGCTAATGTCTTTTGGAAATGGACCAAAAGTCACATATTCATAGCTTGATATTTTTTTCTTCTTTTATTATTTTATTTTATTATTATTTTTTTCCCTAGGATTATTTGGAATCAGTTTAAGGATTTTCTATTGTCTGTTTGTTAGAATGTGCACAATTAGCATGCTGGAAAGTTCACTTGAGGCTGCCTGTCTGCTGATGCTGATGAATTCAGGAAACTAGCAGGACACGCAGTCCATATTAAGATGGAAAAGAGACCTCCTCATAACAGTGTGTATCTAGTACTTTCAAATATGTGCCTTTTGGGCACAAGTGGCTTTACTGGTTTGTCTTTTAGGTATGTGTACTGCTATAACATAATATTTTAGGATTTATAATGCACTATTAGTTTGTAGCTCTTCAGATTTGTGTGTGATCACTGTGCACCTGACCAGAGATTATACACAATGAGTCTGTAATGCTAGGTAAACACTGAATTTTTCTGGCAGATTTACTGTCAGATCGATTTCCAAAATGTCTGATCTGATTTTTGATTGATTTCTGATCATTTTCCGATTTTCTATTTTCTGTTCACTACTATCGGAAATCGATCAGAAAATGATCGGAAATCAGACCGGACATGTTGGAAATGATCGATCTGATGGTAAATCTGCCAGAAAAGCTCATAGTGTGTACCTAGCATAAGGCCGCTTTCCCACGGGCGGCTTGTCAGGAAACTCAGCCCTAGGTGGCATTTGGCTGTAATCACATGCAGCCAAATGGTAGAATTTGGGAACACCATGCATTTTACATATGACACATGGTGTTAGCTGGAGGCAGGAATCTCCTGTCCTGTCTAAAGTCTGCAACTGTTATGAATAGATGCATTTCCAACAGGGGAGGGGGCCAAGCATTAGCAAGTGTTTGGCCAATTAACAGGGGAGGCTGACTAGCTGTTTATTCACTGCTCTCAGCTGCCCATGGAAAAGAGGCCTAAAGGTAGTCATGAACACTACATCTGAAGCAATCGATCAACCGGGATTGGGTTGGGGAGTGTTGGTGGTGCCAACCAACAACAAACAAGCAAGGAGATGTTGATCCATTCTGTGGATTTTTGGAGATGATTGATTTCCGATCATTTCCTTCTGATTCAAATTATCGGATTGAAAGGTTGATAGTTCGCTAAAATTTTTGTGGTAGAGGGCTCAGATTTGTTAAGGTTGTACAAGTGATTGGGGTTGTATGGGGCATGTACAGAGAATGGGACTTTAGGGGTGGAGTGAAGAAAAAAGATGGGTCTGAAGGGATAGGAATGGTATGTCAGTTTGTGTACAGTGTGTGCTTTCAGCATTTATCTGTAATTTCTTGTAAAGCATATGCATGTTAAATGTACTTTATGCACTTGTATAGCATCTGTGTACATGTGCAGCATATATGTAAAATAAAGACCATAACCAAGGACTGTCAGAGTATGATATGGGTTGGATGCCAGCTAAGGGGCTTAGGCAAACATTGGTGGTGATGATGTTTTTGGATGGGAAAGGGAGGCTTGAAACAGGCCAGGGGTGGGAAGGAAGGGATTTGGAATTCAGTGGCTCCGCAGGGGTGGGCACAAGTTTCTGCACATTGCCCAGGCTTCATCATGTATTGTGGGAGGACCGACGGAGGCTTCTGGTGGCATTTTTTGTGGGTAGGTTAGGGAATAATTCCTTTAACTATGTTTTGTGGATGTGTTGGAGACCATTACTTGCCTGCGTTATTGCGGTGGCTGGGGAATATGGGCAGTGGCATAGCAAAGGGCCCACTAAGGACCCTCCTTCATCCATCGCGTTAGCTTTCCATTGGGGCCATGCTGTTCATGAAGACCTCCATATGTGCATTGCATAGTGGTAACCCTAATAAATTGTTTCCTTACTCTAAATACACCTCTCTGACACTGCAGCTGTCCTTAATAAGTTTTGAGGCTCCATATCAATAGAGTGCTTGGGCTCCATGTAAAACTTGCACTGGGGCCCCAAGCTCCTTAGTTACACCTCTGGATATGGGTCTCATGCTTAAAGGGAACCTAAACTAAGAAGGATATAGATTTTTCCTTTTAAAATAGCAGAGCCTGGCAGCCCTGCTCATCCTATGTCGCTAATACTTTCAGCCACAGCCCCTGAACAAGCATGCAGATCAGGTGCTCTGACTGAAGTCAGACTGGATTAACTGCATGCTTGTTTCAGGTGTGTGATACAGCCACTACTGCAGCAAGAGATCAGCAGGACTGTTAGGAATTGGTATTGTTTAAAAGGAAACATCCATATCTCTCTCAGTTTAGGTTCCCTTTAAAGTGGACCCAAACCAAACAATTTTTTAAATTCAAAATATTTAGTTGCACCACTCTGACACATACAAAAATAAATAAACACTCCTTCAAGCCTATATGAGCATTTCCGTGCATGCTTTTCACCCTTCCCTGTTCATAACTAGAGTTATACAGGGGGCAGACATTAGCAATTCCTCAATTGTGAACACCACCTACTCCACCAGTTTGCCTTATTCTGTCCCGGCAATATGAAAGGAAGGGAGGGGTTCCCTATAAAATGTAAAATATTTTATATTTGTCATGCAGCTGAAAAAAAGGCTGCTATTTATTATTATAATTTAGAAAATAGATTTTATTTCTGAAATCTTGTATTTTTAATTTGGGTCCACTTTAAGGCACTGGTGCTGGCGAGCACAAGATGTTGCCTACAGCACATGGTGAGTGAATGTGGCCTTTTCTGAAATGTAGTGTCTACATGTGTGTTCATTTACATGTAGTGGAAGGCTGCTACTTTATATTAGTGTATTTTGTGTTGCGTGCTGTGTTCTTAGTGTTGGTGTTCGAATTCGGCTTTGGAAGGAGGGAGTCCTTTCAGCGCAATGTCAGTGAATGCTCCCTAACCCTGTCCACAGGTTTAGCGCTGAATGGTGCTGAAGTGTGGTGTTCTGCATTTGAACACCAACACTACATGTTACTACACCATCCTGAGTTTGTTTTTGCTAAATTAGACAGATGCATGAGGATGCGGTCACATCGTATTGGTGAGTGTCTGCTTTTGGCAGTGATGTTATTTACAGGGCCGGCCTTAGGTTTCACAGCACCTTGAGCGAAACCTCAGTGGGACAGTTAGCCCCCCGCCCCTCCCATTCAGAATGATAGCACAGCACCGACAATTTGCACCATGCGTTATAGCTGCAGTGCGCACCCCCCAAAAAAAATGCCCTCAGACTCAGTATAGGTAGGTAGCCAGGTATGGGTGCCCCAGTATAGGATCTCAAGTGTAGGTGCCCTCAATATAGGTTGCCAAGCATAGGTGCCCCCAGTATAGGAAGTAAGTTGAAGGTCTCCATCTCCACCATAGGTAGCCAGGTGTTGGTGCCCTCAGTAAAGGTAGCCAGGTATAGGTGCCCCAGTCTAGGAAATCTGGTGCAGGTTCCCCCAGAATAGGTAACCAGCTATAGGCGCCACCTTGGTAGCCAGCGCCCTGAGCGGCCGCTCCAGTTACTCAGGTCAAAGGCCGGCTATGGTTATTTATCTGTTTTCTATACTTGCTGTAATCATAGTGCTTGAGCTGCATGGAGGACATGAAGTTATTTATACTTGATTGGTCACTGCATGCTGCTGCCATATTGTGTTACGGATACGTGAGGTGGGAGCATCCATGTGGTGTATATGTGTAGGTTACTTTATAATCGTAGGTTACTTTCACCACAGTCTCCTAAAACTAATGTTAGAAACACCTGATCTGCTGCATGCTTGTTCAGGGTCTATGGGTAAAAGTATTAGAGGCAGAGGATCAGCAGGATAGCCAGGCAACTGGTATTGCTTAAAAGAAAATAAATATGGCAGCCTCCATATTCCTCTCACTTCAGTTGTCCTTTAGGGCTCTTTCACAGTGCGACGTTAGTCGCATGTTACAACAACATGTAACGCACAATAACTTACAGCAATGAAAAATCAATGGGCTGTTCACAGTGCAAACGTTAAATGAAAGTGCTGCATACTATGCGTTATACATGTTTTTAGCTGCGTTAGACTGTTTGCACAGGCTCAGTAATGTTTTCTTTCTTTTTTTTTTTTTAACGCATGCGCTGTTTTCGTTCTATCACTGTGCGACGAAACCGGCGCACCAAACGCAGGGCTAAATGACGTCCAAGTTATTGTCTTTCAATGCGTTGCATTAGGGGCACGTTATGCGATCTAAACGTCGCATCAAACGCAACGTCTTACTGTGTAAGAGGCCTTAATCAGTCCTTCCAAAATTCTTGTAAAGGAAAATGCCACTTTTAAAGCATGTTTACCATAATCTTGCGGCTGTATTTTCCAGAATTGCTGTACTGTAGGCTGACAGCTAAATGCACACTGGATGATTATAATACTGTGCATCTTGTTCTGTGATTTACTCAACTCTGTCAATCAGCTTAGCCAGCTCTGCCCTCTCACTACAGTTACAGTAAACCTTCACATAATGCATATGTCAAACAACTGTGACATTACCTGCACCTTAAAGTAAAACACATGGTTAGCAAGTTATTATTCCACTGGTACTTCTTCCATAACTGGTTTCCCCAGCCTGTCAGTTTGCCTGCATTGCCATCTTGCTAATGATGTCAGCACTTTGCACTCATTCAGCTGAAGAAAGAAGTGCACCACTCAGTTGGTGCAATCAGACAAGACAAATAACATTTATATTGTGCTTTTCTCCTGCTGGACTCAGTGCTTGAGTAGCAGCCACTTGGCTGCGCTCTATAGGCAGTAGCAGTGTTAGGGAGTCTTGCCCAAGGTCTCCTACTAAATGGGAGCTGCCGAACAGGAAGAGCCAAGATTTAAACCCAGGTCTCCTGTGTCAGAGGCATAGCTTTGAACCATTACACTATCTAGCCACTAGAACAACGTATATCAGTCAATATGTAGGGCTGCACCAAAGTCATACCTAAACTTACATACCAAATAACTATATTATCATCCACCTCTACCTACCATTTTTCAAATAGTTTTTAGTGCATTTTTATCTTCCTGGTGCCTCTGTTTTTCCCTTTAGCAATTACAAATTGTTCACCCCTGGTGGAGGGGTGTTGCCTCCTATATTCTGAGGAAGGTCAACCCCCCCCCCCCCCCCATTGCCTTTGTGGCAACCAGTTTTCTCTAATTGTCATCCGGGACAACCTGAGATCCGGTCCCGCCCCGGATCTGTGGAAACACGAATCCAAGAAGATTAAAAGCCCCCGCCCACCCTCCATCCTCAGTTCATCTGTGTTTCCGCCACGGAAACACCTTAGAAGCAAAGCTCCCGTTTTTTTGTTTTCTGGACTCACCAGAGGGTGAGTCTTGAGTACGCTGGAGGTTTGTTTGTGTGGTCCTTAGCGGCAGCAGGCAGAGCAGAGGCGGCCTCAGCAGCAGCGCGGACTACAGACCTCTTGGAGCGGTGTACGGCTTCCGCGTGGTGTATGGCCGTTACGCCGCGCCTCCTCCATCAGACGCCGGCTCTGCAAGGCGCATCCGGAGAGCTGATTGAACGCCGGAAGTGAGGTCAGACGTCGCGCGGCGTCTGACGTGGGCGTGGAGGAGGAACATTGGAGAAAGCCAGGAAGTGAGGCAGCGTGGTCCTGGCGTCTCCGATCAGACCTGCAGGCGGCAGCGGTGAGATGTCGCAGCCTCAGAGGGGAGAGCAGCCTCAGCAGCAGCGTGAGTCGGAAGCGGCGAGTTCTGCTCCCAGATCCTCTTCGCAGGTCCTGCCATCAGGGTCCAGTGGGGTAAGCCTCCAGTTGGAGGATATCTTTCCTACTACCACATTTGACAATGTAATGTATAGGATGGCATCTCAGTACTTTGTCTTTGTTGTTTTTATTGCAGACAAAATCTGAGCCTAAAACTACTACTACTACATCCACTCAAGCTAAATATAAAAGATGTAGCTTATGTAATAGTAAAATAGCCTTAGAAGCCCCAAGAAATTTATGTCAGGCTTGCATAGATACTATTGTGGCCTCCCAGACTCCCAACATCCTAAAGGAAGTTATGGATACTGTTAACAAAAATATGCAGGAAACATTAGAAAAATGTAAAGAGTCCTTGGTGCAGCCAATTAAGGAGTCTCTGCCAGGACCCTTTTCCGGCACTCCTTCCCATCACTCCTTTTCTGATATTTTTGGAGCTGACGAGGAAGAGGAGGGAGAAGAGGAAGGGGAAGAGGTGTCAGTATCCCAGGAGGAGGGAGAGCAGCCTCAGTCGGGGGGTTCAGAGGGGGATGATAGGGTAAAAACGCCTAGATTTTTGTTTTCCCCCGAGGAATCTTCTGAGTTACTTAAGGCAGTATATACCACGGAACAGATAAAGGAATCAGTTCCGGAAATTACTCCCCAGGATCAGGTGTATCTTGGGTTAGGTCAGTCCTCGGGCAGAGTTTTTCCTATCCACAAAACTTTACAGGATATTATTACTTCCCAGTGGCAAAATCCTGAGAGGCCGCTGTTCGTTCCCAAGTCAGCAAAGAGAAAGTATCCCTTTTCTCAGTCAGAAATTGACAGATGGACTAAATGTCCTAAACTTGACGCATCCCTGTCCCAATATTCTAAGGACTCGGATCTATCCTTTGAGGACGCAGGTGTCCTCAAGGATGTGATGGATAAGAAAATTGATGCGCTTCTCAAAAAAGCTTGGGAATCGGCTGCCTTTGGTTTCATCCCAGGTATTTCAGCCACCTGTATTTCCCGATACCTTAGAATTTGGATGGATAATCTTATTGATCAGATTTCTAAGGGTGCTCCGATTAAGGATTATGCGGCGTCCTTGCCGGTCGTCCTTAAAGCCGTCGCTTTTTTAGCGGATGCGGTTACGGAACTGATTCGGGTATCAGCTTGCACTACGGCTCTCGTTAACTCGGCTAGGAGAGCAGTGTGGCTGAAGACCTGGGAAGGGGACCAGACCTCAAAGAACAGATTATGTTCTATTCCATTTGAGGGTAGTCTCTTGTTTGGATCTGGTCTGGAAGAAGTATTATCCCGTTCAGCAGAAAAAGGGAAGCAGTTTCCTAACAAAAAGAAGAGTTTCAAGGGAAAGAGACCGTTTGTTCCCAAGAAACAGGACTCTAACCTTCCAAAAAATAGGAACGTGCAGAGGAAGTGGTCCTTTCCCAAAGGGAAAGGAAAAGGGGGGTTCACTCTCGGAAAGACGGAGCCCCCCAAGCCGAGTAAATGACGATTTACCAGTTGGAGGGAGGCTAATTTATTTTCAAGTCGAATGGGAAAAGTTAAATCCCGATCCTTTTGTTTTTCAGATAATCAAGACGGGTTATCGTCTTCAGTTTTCAAGCCCCCCTCCACAAAGAAAATTTGTGAATCCAACTCCAAAGGACCCAGAAAAGGCCAGGGGTTTGGAGATGGAAATTTTGAAACTTTTAGAGAAGAAAGTTATAATTCCAGTACCCCAGGAGAGATTATTCCAGGGTTACTACTCCCATGTCTTTCTAGTAAAGAAGGCAAATGGGGAATTCAGGTTCATCCTGAATCTGAAATCTCTCAACCCATTCCTGACATACAAGAAGTTCAGGATGGAAAGCATTTATTCAGTGAGGGCCCTATTACAGGGCATGGAATATTTTGTGTCAATAGATCTTTCCGACGCATATCTGCACATTCCCATTTATTCCAGCCATCAGAGGTTTTTGAGGTTCGCAATCAGGTCTCAGGACCAGATTCGACATTTCCAATTTCAGGCCCTTCCCTTTGGGATAGCCTCGGCACCCCGAATATTTACAAAAATATTAGCAGAGGTTATGAAGATTTTCAGGATACAGGGAATAGCGATTGTCCCATACCTGGACGATCTCCTCCTGTTTGCAGAAACAGAGGCTCTGGCCAGAGCTCACAGAGATACAGTGATTTCCCTCCTATCCCAAGTGGGATGGTTAGTAAATTACAAGAAATCAGCCCTGAATCCAGCACAGGAGATTGTGTTTTTAGGATACAGGATAAATTCGATAAAAAGGAGGATCTACTTACCACCCGAAAAGATTGCAAAGATCCAGGGGGAAGTAGATCTGCTATGCAGACAGCAAAAGAGTTCTCTTCGCCAGATCATGCGAGTTCTAGGATTGTTCTCAGCATCCATTCCAGCGGTCACCTGGGCCCAACACCACGGCAGAGATCTCCAGTCTCTGCTTTTGGCAAATTGGGACAGGTCCAAACTTTCCCTAGACTCACAGATAGCTATCCCAGAGGTAGTGAAGTCCAGTCTGGTCTGGTGGTTGGACTCTCAGAATCTAACCAAAGGACGTCTTTGGAGACAGGAGGAACCAATAAAGATCTTTACAGATGCAAGCTCTTGGGGATGGGGCGCAACGATGTTGGGCCATCATGCTCAGGGGCATTGGACACAGCAAATTGCAAAGAAATCGTCCAACTTCAGAGAGTTACTGGCAGTGCAGAAAGCACTTCTATCTTTTCAATCCCTGATAGAAGGGAAGCACGTGTTAGTATTTTCCGACAATGTCACGACGGTGGCTTATCTGGCAAAACAAGGAGGCACGAGATCAATCGAGCTCAGGCGCCTATGCTCAGAGACTCTGGACTGGATAGAACCTCAGGTTCTATCTTTGTCGGCGATCCACATAAAGGGGACTCTCAATGTAGAGGCAGATTTTTTAAGTCGTCATCAGGTGAATCAGTGGGGTGGGAACTTCATCCGGAGGTTTTTCAGATGGTGATAAACAAATTCGGTATCCCAGAGGTAGATCTCTTTGCATCCCCGACGAATGCAAAGACGGACCAATTTTTCTCCCTGCACAGGTGCCAGAGATCTCTGGGGTTGGACGCCCTCAGCTTCCCTTGGGACTTCAACCTCTCCTATGCATTTCCTCCAACAGTACTGTTACCTCAGGTATTGGGGAAATTTCAAAGGGAGAGAGGGAACATGATCCTGATAGCTCCACTATGGCCGAAACGACCATGGTATGCGACCCTGCGGAGGTGGGCAGTGGCTCCGCCTTTTCTCCTGCCAGCTCGGCCAGATCTGCTAATCCAGGGCCCTCTCATCCACCCCAGGCCACAGTTATTCAGACTGGCCGCCTGGATCCTGAAAGGGTAATCTTGAGGAATAAGGGCCTTTCGGAGAAGGTAATTGACACTGTAATGAAATGTAGAAAGCCAGTAACTCAGAAGATATACCGAAAGGTTTGGAAGGTTTATCTAGCCTGGTGTGGAACTAGAACTAGAGATCAGAATTTGACTAGTTCAATTTTAGAGTTTCTTCAGGAAGGTGCAGACATGAAGTTGGCACTTAGTACCCTTAAAAGCACTACAGAGGTCTACACCAGTAAAGGCCCATACACACGTCGGATTTGCGCGAACGACGGGTCGTTTGAACGTTCCGTCGTTCGCACGTTTCCGCATGAAATCCGGCGTGTGTACAGACTATCGTTCGGGAGATAAGACTGGTTACCAACGATCCGCCCGGAACGTTCAAACGACCCGTCGTTCGCGCAAATCCGACGTGTGTATGGGCCTTTACTGGTGTAGACCTCTGTAGTGCTTTGAAGAAATTCTTTACCAACTCTTCCTGCGCTAGATGCCTATCTAATAGTATTGAAAGTGCTGAACATTGAACCTTAAGGGTACTAAGTGCCAACTTCATGTCTGCACCTTCCTGAAGAAACTCTAAAATTGAACTAGTCAAATTCTGATCTCTAGTTCTAGTTCCACACCAGGCTAGATAAACCTTCCAAACCTTTCGGTATATCTTCTGAGTTACTGGCTTTCTACATTTCATTACAGTGTCAATTACCTTCTCCGAAAGGCCCTTATTCCTCAAGATTACCCTTTTCATGCGGAAACGTGCGAACAACGGAACGTTCAAACGGCCCGTCGTTCGCGCAAATCCGACGTGTGTATGGGCCTTTAGACAGAAAGTATTTCCACAATGGGATTTATCCCTGGTCCTCAAGTGTTTAACAAAGGCACCCTTTGAACCCATTGAAGAGATTGAGATGAAATTCCTTACCTTGAAATTAGCATTTTTGATCGCAATTACATCGGCTAGACGTATAAGTGATTTACAGGCGTTATCTATCAAAGATCCCTTTCTAATCATTTGCCCTGATAGTGTCAGGCTCAGGACTGATCCGGCCTATCTACCTAAGGTAGTCTCTGAGTTTCATAGGTCTCAGGACATTATTCTTCCCTCCTTTTGTGGCAACCCTTCGGGACAGAAGGAGGAAGAATTTCACTGTTTGGACGTAAAGAGGTGTCTGCTAGTATACCTTTCAAGATCAAGAGAAATTAGAAAGTCAAGCAGCCTATTTATCTTATTTTCAGGGAAAAATAAGGGGCAGCAGGCATCCAGACAGACCATTGCTAGATGGATTAGACAGACCATATCTATAACATATGAGTGTAGTAATTGTCCCTTACCACCTAATATTAAGGCTCATTCAACCCGTTCTCTATCTACATCCTGGGCGGAAAGAGCAGGAGCCGCCATTCAACAAATTTGTCAAGCGGCAACATGGGCAAGTGCATCAACTTTTATCAAGCACTACAGAGTGGATGTACTGTCTCAACAAGATCAATCGTTTGGCAGAAAGGTGCTCCAGGCGGTGGTCCCTCCCTAGGTTAGTCTTTTTTTGCTATAAAGACTTTCTTGTTTATCTCTCAGGTTGTCCCGGATGACAATTAGAGAAAGACTCCTATTAGACCTACCGGTAATGGAGTTTCTGATTGTCATCCGGGACAAACATTATAACCCTTTCCCTATCTCGACTGCGCACCTTTCTTGTTACAGTTAAGATCACTGGGATCTAGTACATTCACCTTTTTTGGTGTTTTATGTCTTCCTTCATCTTGGTGTTTCTAGTCTTATATACTTTCAGACGCACTGAGGATGGAGGGTGGGCGGGGGCTTTTAATCTTCTTGGATTCGTGTTTCCACAGATCCGGGGCGGGACCGGATCTCAGGTTGTCCCGGATGACAATCAGAAACTCCATTACCGGTAGGTCTAATAGGAGTCTTTTTTGTGATTACAGGTAGTCAGGTAGTCCCCAACTTACGAATGGCCAACTTACAAACGACCCACCGACACGAACGCCATGGATTGGGTGTTTCCATGGGAACAACACCCCCCCCCCCAAAAAAAAAATCCCCCCAAATTGGACTTGTAGTTTTTGAGAAAATTGATTTAAAAAAAAAATCAAAGAAACAATGGCTGTGTTCAATATAAAAATAGAAATACAGAAAACTATCTGAGACGAAGCCTAATGTTACCCTACAATATAACATCATACAGTGGCATTGCCATAAATAGTGACTGCGCAATGCCCCCACCATTCCCCATTTTCGCTCCCTCCCTCTGCAGAGTGTCGACTGAAGCATTACAGCAGAGGAATCTCACCGGCTTCCGACGTGGCAGCAATAACGTCTCTCCTCAGTAGCATCCAGCTTCCTCCCCTTGACAACAGCGGCTCTCGTCATGTGACGCACGCACGTCCGCGTCACATGACATGAGCCACCGTTGTCAAACAGAGGAACCCGGGCGCTGTTGAGGAGAGACGTTATTGCTGCCACGTCGGAAGTCGGTTAGTTTCCTCTGCTGTAATGCTCCGCTCACCACTCTGCAGAGGCAGGGAAGGAGGGAAGGGCTTAACTGGGCTGGGGCTGCCATTCTGGGGTCCCCTCAGCTATCATTACAGGGCAGCACATCAGGGAGGGGGGAAGGGCTTTACTTGGCTTGGGGCTGCCACTGGGGAACAAAATTGTAAGCCCTCCCTGAAAATTAGACCTAGCACATTATTTGAGGCTAAAATTTATAAGACAGTGTCTTATTTTCGGGGAGACCCGGTATCAGCAGCATATGCATCACAAGAAGAAATGTACTCATCACAGCTACGGAGGCCCAACAGGATGAAAAATACAGAAAAGAAGTTTGTAAATATGTGGGACCTAAGCAGATGAGTGCTTTTCAATACAGCTTTATACATCAGGCTGTCACCCGGATTTATCACAAATGATCATTTTGAAGGACAGGACTCTGAATGAGGCTTAGCAAATCTGGGGCAAATGACATCACTTAGCTTCTGGTTGAAATGTACTGCAGATCCTAGAGCATATAGATGGACAAGGAGCAGCACTACCACAGTCTGACAGGTTGTGGAGAGCTGCAGTGCTGCAAGAATCACACCCATTTAGTCGTTTACACACCTTGCTGAGCTACCATGACATTTGCTGCAACATGGCCCAACTAAACATGATGGGCATGGCCAGTTCCCCCTTTCACTCTCTGCAGCCACAGGTCCCAAAACAACTGCCTCTATTGCCTTTTGGAAAATCTAGCCTTGCTCATTATCACCACCACAGCAGCATGTACCAAGAATCAGAATTTCTTATTCCTTTGCAAGCCAATTTTCTTATGCTTTACATTGGTCAGATTCAGTGTAAATCCTGGTTTGAACAAACATCTCCGCTCAGCTATATGCAGTTGTCTTTTCTGGCAGCCTAGAACTTGTAATGTTTCAGTGCTGTTTATCCCGATTCTAAACCAAGCCACCAGCTCTGATTGTACTATGGTAACATGGCGCAGTTTGTGTGTATTCTAAGACTTGTGCTGCTCAGAGATTAGTTTTATCCTGAGATGCAAATTACTTTCAGACTCTGATAAAACATTTTCTCTGAGAGGGTAATGAGGCCAGTACTCCCTACACAGCTGCCAGAGAACAGCAGCAGACAAACTCCATTTAAACAGCTAGAAATCACATTTAGAAAGAACTTTTCGTGTTAGGATGTTTTAAAGAGGAAACCTATTACATGTTAATGGACAGTTTTAGAGAAAACACACACACTCCTACCAAGGACTCTTTTCTGCGTTTGTTAACTTCTGGCGCTGCTGTAAAATATACCTGTGAATTAGTTGGTACGGTTCACCTGATAGTAAAGTGCAATCATGTTATGCTAGGTACACATGATACAACTTTCTCACAGATTTACTGTCAGATCAATTATTTCCTATGTGTCTTATCTGATTCACAATCAATTTTTCATAGAAGTGAACGGACAATCGATCAAAAATTTGGCAATCAAATCGGACATGTTGGAAATAATCGATCTGACAGTAAATCTGTCAGAAAATTGCATCGTATTTACCTAGCATTGGAGATAGTGTCAGCACCTTATGGAATAGATATGATTGGTCTCTGTGCTCCATGAAGTCCTGCACTTTATGCATTAACAATAAATGTACATGTTTCTTTACAGAACAGTGCTCATTGGATTTTATTGCTACTAAATATTTGGCCTGTCTTTGAAGAATGCTCTTCTAAATGTACTGCATCCCACTGAGGGCAGACTCTGGTATTTGCTGTGTTCTTCTTCTTACACTCTAATATACTCTTATTCTCACATTGTGTATTGTTACTCAGTGCTACAACCAGAGGGGTGACTACAAATCATTGGAACTTATAGCAAATTGTTAATAGGACCCCATCACAAGACACTTCAGTAGTGATGTCCTCCTTCCTTGGATAACGCACGCACTCTCGCACGCACTCTTGCACGCAACGTCTCAAGGTTCCTTCTCTTAAGCCAGGGGTGTCCAATCGTTTTTGGGCCAAGGGCCATTTCACCATTCTTGAGTGCTAGGGGGGCTAAAGTAGTGAAATCAAACACTGATTTTGCTGATTGCCGTTAACATAAGCTATATACTGCGTGGTTAGCATAGTGGCAGCTGCTAATCAGTGACCGTTACTGCTGCTGGCATAGTGGTGGCTGCTAATCAGTGATTGCTACTGCTTGAGTGGTGGCTGATAACCCACAGGCGAGCAAAGGGGGAGGCAGAGACGTGACACAGGGTGGCCTCTGCATGCAGAACTGCAGCTATGGCCTGCTGGCTGAATGGAATTGGCTGTACAGGGCTTTGGGGGCCACCAGAAAAGGCTTGGTGGACTGCATTTGGCCCCCGGGACGGACTTGGACATGCCTGACTTAAAGGAATACTATCGATTCACATTTTTTTTTTTCAATTGACACAGGAATTGTTTGGGAAGTGTTGCTAAGTACTGGTGTATACATTTTAGTAGCAACTTCTTTGTTTACTGTTAGCAAAATACATTCAAGCTTTACTGATGCCAAAACTGACGGCTGCCATGAGGAGAGGGGAAATTCCCCTCACACTTGATCAGTTAACTCTATGTGTAGCTCTGTGTGTGACAGAGAGAAAGCTCCCAACAGCTGCAGCTCCGGTGTCCTGTGTTTCTGACTGGTGTGTCTGAAGAGAGCAGAGGAAATGTAACTAATTGTCACAGCTTTTTCATACTGTTTATGCTTTCAGAGTTTGATATGTTTGATATTTGCTTTCTGTAGTCTGGTATGCTACTCTGGCTGTGCATTGAAGCAGACACCCCTTCTGCAATTGATTTGTCCCAATATAGCTAAATCCTACCCTCAATAAATTACAGCTTTTGCCTGTGATATTTAACATGAAAAGTAGGAAAATGTTTACACAGCTACTTAGACATTATTACACTGTCATTTTAGAACACTTGGGTATCGATAGTATTCCTTTAAGCAATAGACATTTACAGTAAAATCTGAGGCTGGCACTGTGGTATTGAACTTGGTCACTCCCAGAGTGCACCTCAAAACCTTTGGAGACAGAGCTTTCTGTCATGCTGCCCCTACTCTTTGGAGCTCCCTACCACACTCAGTAAAGACAGCCCCATCCCTGGAGTTATTCAAATCAAGACTGAAAAGCCACCTGTTTAGCCTGGCATTTCCAGACTTATAGAGTTCTTCCTTTGTTCCAAGACTTATGAATCAACCAATTATTGGCCTGAGCCATGCTTATGAGCTTTGAGTCCTACGGGAGACAAGAGCTTTACAAATGTTATTTGTTGTTGTTTGGAAACTCTGTTTTGTGAATATTTACTTTGTTATAGCAATTCTAGCTCATTGACCTAATACTGCACCAGATTAGCTCACCTTCGCCTTTGCTGTTTATCTTATTGTCTTCATAAAGTTCTTACCATTTCATCAGTAATGCAAATAAATAGTGAGAGGAGGTGGAGGAGAAACTGTTATTTCCCAGAACGTCTCAGGACAGCAACCCTGAGACATGTCTCCCTCCACATTCACTGGACAGGAACTAGATTAAACAATTTGCATAATTAGGTAGGCAGGGCACACACATGTATATATATATCGTTATGTCCTTACCCCCTCAGTTGTTTTCCTGTCCAGCAGGATGCTAGATATAGGGGGTAAGGCTGGCCACCCATGTGAGTCCACAGGAGCCGCGGCTGGTGTGATCCCCTTTGTCGGCGCTGGCTAGTTGTCTCAGCGCGGGGTCATGCTACACGCACTGGCCTCTCCCCCTGTGCTGTGTTCGGAGGACAAGCGGCGTCTGAATCCGGAAGTTGCCCGCCCCAGGGTCACGTGACTGGCGCCTCACGTGACCGGAAGTCGGAAAGCCGGAAGCAGGAAGTTCCTGACCCGGCGTGCGTTCCAGCGGCCATTGCAGCATGGAAGTCAGCGTCTGCTGACACATCACACTCAGCTGCAGGGGATTGCCTGGAGGAACGCTAAGGGGATTACTACAGCAGGTAGGAATTAACGTTTGCATAATGCAAGAAGGGTTGGGCATTAAGCAATTATTTAAATCAGCTATTAAGCTGATGTCCTAGTCTCACTTTGTGTTTGACTATGGAGGCTGCCGGTGGATCTTCCTCCCAGGGCTCTGTGGAGACAAGTTCCGTACCCTCTCTGGTATGTAACATTGTGGTAATTGTTTACATATCCCTTAGGAGGGTTATTAGGCTTGGCTGAGCTAATGGCTGGTATTTATTTGTTTTATTACAGCCTAAAATGGAAAGATCAGATTCCAAATCTGGGTCAAGACAAGACAAAGCTGATAAGCCTGACAAGCCTGATAAACCTGATAAAACTGACAAGACTACACCACATGCTGGTTCTAAAGCAACACATAAATCGGGGAAAAAATGTGCTATATGTGGAAATTATATGTCATCCTCTTCAAAAGTATTATGCCAAGATTGTACTAAAAAGGTGGTTAGAGAAGAAACCCCCACTATGTTAAAGGAATTAAAAGGATGGATTAGATCTGAAATTTCGTCTGCTGTGCAGACTATCAAGGTTCCAGAGGTTGCAGTATCTAATGTACAAATGCCTTCAGTGCCTGCAGCAGTCTCTGCAGCCCCGGCAGTATCAGATATCCCAGGTCCTTCAGGTTCAGTTCCCATAGGGGACCCTACTTTAAAAAGGAAAAGGAAAGATGACGATTCTGAAGATTCAGAAATGTCAGAAGGGGAATTGGATATTTCATCTCTGGAAGAGATACCCTCAGAGACTGAAAAATCTGCTGAAAAAACTGTAAAGAATCAGAAATTTGCTTTTTCCACTGACTTTATGAAGGAGTTATTGGCAGCCATGCATGAAGCCATGGGTATTACTATAGAGCAAAAGACTTTATCTCCATTAGATCAGATGTATGAAACATTGTCAGAACCCCAAGTGACTTTCATCCCAGTGCATAGTAGTCTTAAGGGGATTATCAGGAAAGAGTGGGATAATCCAGATAGGAGGGCTTTCTGGCCTAAATCACTAAATAAAAGATATCCTTATAGCCCTGAAGACCAAAGGTTTTGGGGGACTGCACCCAAACTAGACCCATCTCTTTCTAAAGTATCCAGGAGATCAGATCTTCAATTCGAAGATTTTGGTAGTTTAAAAGACCCTATCGATAAGAAAATGGACAATATTTTGCGGAGGGCATGGGAAGCAGCATCTTTAAATTTCAAACCCTCTATTGCATCTACAGCGGTAGCAAGATCTTTAAAAATTTGGTTAGTAGAAGTCCAGTCTCAGATAGCCTCAGGGGTATCTAGGGAGGAACTTTTGAATTTTTTCCCAAAAATTTTACATGCAACAAACTATCTATCAGATGCAGCTGATGATTCAGTCAGACTCACAGCAAGAACCACAGCCCTAGTTAATTCTGCCAGAAGAGGAATCTGGGTGAAAACATGGCAGGGAGATACCTCATCTAAATCAAAATTGTGTAGTATTCCATGTGAAGGGGGCTTGTTATTTGGAACCAAGTTAGAAGAAACACTTGAGAGGTCCGCTGATAAAAAGAAAAATTTCCCATATAAAAGAAAGATTTTCCGCCCTAACCGTTCCTTTCGTGTTTCAGGGAAAAGCGAACAGGAAAACAAGGGGAACCAGAGAAGAAGATGGATTCCCAACAAGTCCCAGCGTTCCAAACCCAGTACTCCATATACCTCTACAGGTCAACCAACAAAACAATGACGCCAGAATTCCAGTGGGGGGCAGACTAGCTCATTTTTTCGAACAGTGGCAGTTAAAGTTCGAAAACAAGTGGTTACTGAACATTATTCTCCAGGGGTACAAGATAGAGTTTATAGCCCCACCACCATCTCAATTCTGGGTGACCCCTTCCCCAAGAGCTCCAGTTCAGGCCCAGGCCCTCCAGTCAGAAGTAAGCTTACTATTGGAAAAAAGGGTTATACGGAGAGTCCCAAAATGTCAAGAAACACTGGGGTTTTACTCCCCAGTCTTTCTAATAAAGAAACCTCAAGGGAGTTACAGGTTCATCTTAAACCTAAAAAGGCTAAACACCGCAGTAAGATACAGAAAGTTTCGGATGGACAACATCCGCTCAGTATTGAACCTACTACAAGACAGCTCCTATCTGACATCATTGGATCTAAAAGATGCGTATTTGCATGTGCCGATTCATCTGGAATCACAACAGTTCCTGAGATTTGCGGTGGTGTTAGAAGGAGAGGTAAGACACTTTCAGTTTGTCGCCCTTCCCTTTGGGTTATCATCGGCTCCATGGCTATTCACAAAAATCATGGCAGAAGTCTTGGCAGGGCTTAGGCTTCAGTCTGTTCAAGTAATATCTTACCTGGATGATTTACTTATCTGGGGACCTTCTGTTGAGTTAGTGGGATCCCAGACTCAGTCCACCATAGACTTCCTTCAGACATTGGGGTGGTTAATTAATTGGGAAAAATCGTCCTTTCAGCCTCTCCAAAAGATGGAATTTTTGGGGTTTGAGATATGTACTACAAATAAGAGACTTTTTCTACCTGACAAAAAATCTTCCTTGTTGTTAAAGTCTGTTTTCTCTTTTCAGAGTCTGAAAACAATATCCTTGAGGAAAGCGATGGCCTTATTGGGCACAATAACCTCATCTTTCCCTGCAATACAGTGGGGTCAACTCCACTCCAGAAGTCTCCAGAGTTGGATCCTATCAAAGTGGGACAAGCATCTCTCCTCCCTGGACAAGAGAGTGATGATTCCTTGGAGTGTCAAGCAGTCACTACTGTGGTGGACGGAGCCACAACATCTGTCAACAGGGAATCTTTGGGAGTTTCCAACCCAGTACATCATAACAACGGATGCGAGCTCTTGGGGATGGGGAGCGCATCTGGACTCTCTGACAGCTCAGGGACAATGGTCAAGCCGGATCAGCAACAGGTCTTCGAACAGCAGAGAGCTGCAAGCAGTCTGGGAAGCCATACTAGCATTCAAGATACAGATATGGAAAACCCACGTGACGATACGTACAGACAACAGTACAGTGGTGGCATACATAAATCACCAGGGAGGCACAAGAAGCAAGTCACTGCAACAGCAGGCATCAAGGATTCTGCATTGGGCAGAGCGCAGTCTCAAGTCTATAAAAGCGGTTCACCTGAAGGGGACACTAAATTGCCTAGCAGATTACCTGAGCAGATGCAGTCTGTCCCAGGACGAATGGAGTCTCAACGACCGGGTGTTTCATCAGTTGACAGAACACTGGATTGTTCCTCAAGTGGACTTATTCGCCAGAAAGAGCAATGCGAAATGCCGGATGTTTTGCTCTCTTTGTCCCCAAGACGAACCATGGGTAGTAGATGCCTTCTCGATCAGCTGGAGCCATCACAGAATGTACATTTTTCCGCCTCTACATTTGATTTCCAGAGTACTGAACAAAATCTATCGAGACCAGGCGGAAGCAATCTTGATTGTCCCGTTTTGGCCAAAAAGACCGTGGTTTGCTCTGCTACAACGATTAGCTACGGATCATCTGATCCTTCCAGATCAAGAGGACCTGTTAACTCAGGGACCAGCGGTGCATCCCAATCTGAGCCTTCTTCATCTTTCAGCATGGAGCCTGAATGGCGAATACTGAAAAGTAAGGGATTTTCTAATAGGGTATCGGAAACACTGTTACAAAGCAGGAAGAAGGTGACGCGCCAAATATACTCTAAAGCCTGGAGGGTATACAACAATTGGTGTGAGGCGAATTCTAGAGATACTGGTCATTCCAATTCAGTTTTAGAATTTCTTCAAGATGGATTCCAGAAAGGTCTAAGTAGTAGTACATTGAAGGTACAAGTTTCAGCATTAACAGTCTTTCTTGACAGAAAATTGGCAGAGGAAGAAGATATCATCAGATTCTTCAAAGCACTCAGGAGGATTCGACCTACAATCCATAGTAGAGTGCCATCTTGGGATCTGAACACTGTGCTACAGGGGCTATGTGAGCCACCCTTTGAACCATTAGTGGATAGTTCTGATAAACTTTTAACTATCAAAACTGCTTTTCTTCTAGCAATAACGTCAGCCAGAAGAGTGGGGGAATTGCAGGCATTGTCAATTCTCGAACCATATTGTGTTATAAGTGACGACAGAATTACACTTCGTCTAGATACCTCCTTCCTACCTAAGGTTGTTTCGAAATTCCACAGATCTCAAGAAATTTTTCTGCCTTCCTTTTGTAATAACCCTTCCAATCAGAAGGAACAGAAGTTACATTGCCTAGATGTTAGAAGATGTGTTCTGGAGTATCTTCAGCGCACTAAGTCCTGGAGGACTTCCAATGCATTATTAGTATTATTTGCCGGAAAGTTCAGGGGTAAACAGGCCTCAAAATCAACCATAGCCAGATGGATCAAGCAGGCTATATCTCTATCTTATGCTCAACAAGGCAAACAGCTGACTTCGGCGGTCAGGGCTCATTCTACCAGAGCAGTATCAACTTCCTGGGCAGAGAGGGCAGGAGCATCAGTTGAGCAAATTTGCAAGGCAGCCACCTGGTCAAGTCAGAACACCTTTGTGAGACATTATAGGCTAGATGTATTGTCTAGTGCCGACTTAACGTTCGGCAGAAAAGTGTTGCAGGCTGTAATCCCTCCCTAAATATTATTTCTTGTTTTTCATCTCAGGGTTGCTGTCCTGAGACGTTCTGGGAAAGCCCAAAATTACTTACGGTAATTTCTTTTCCAGAAGTCGGAAGGACAGCACCCTTACTACCCACCGCTATTCTTATTAAAAGTTATTGGAAGCATCATTATGTGCGGAGTCTTTTTTATTAACTGAGGGGGTAAGGACATAACGATATATATATACATGTGTGTGCCCTGCCTACCTAATTATGCAAATTGTTTAATCTAGTTCCTGTCCAGTGAATGTGGAGGGAGACATGTCTCAGGGTTGCTGTCCTTCCGACTTCTGGAAAAGAAATTACCGTAAGTAATTTTGGGCTTTACTGTATACCTGGCAGGCCTTGCTGCCTCTTGCTCCTTTCCCATCAGTAAAGTAAATAAAACCAACTCACTGCTGCCCTCTGCAGGGTGCCTGTTGATGGGCGATGCTTGTGTTTTATTGATCAATGTCTCGGAAGCTGCGGCAACCATTAACCTTGTATCACATTAGGTAGGCCACCACATTACCATTATTGTTTTGTTTGAAATGCAAAGTATGAATGAAAATCCTACTTTCATCTTTTATTGACCTTTGTTGCCAGTTCAATTACACTCAAGCAGAGCTGCGCTGGGGACCTCTGCTTTGGCGGAACACACTGACAATGTCTAGCAGGAGAAATCTTGCCTAAGTTTTCGCTTTGCCAACAGCAGATTGTCAAATGAATTGAAAAGTGCTGAGTTTCATGAGTAATCTCAAGTAATCTTCCTGCCTGCCCATGTGGCAGATGCTGCAGCACTTCAGGTTAAGAGATAATGATCACATCATGAAGAAACCAAAGCTGCTGTGGCTCGTTAGTTCGACATATTGATCCTGACATTATGCTGGGAATTTTTTTTTTCATTTGATGGCAGCTGCAAGGGTTTTTCTTCCAGTTTGTATTTTTCCCTTCTTATGTTTCTTGTGAAGCACAGAATGGCATCATACTGAGGAAAATGCGTATAGACACTGAAATAGAAAACTTGCATGTTACAAGAGATGACGTCTGAGAATAAACATTATTTATAAAAAGGTATTTTCAGCAATCTAAGCTTGAGTGTGGGTAAAAGCATATGGAAATCCTTTATAACAGTCACACTCCACTTTCAGACTAGTTCTACATGGCATGAAAAGCTCGGCTGACTTCCAAACGCAAACTGAGGGCAAAGTAATCCCCCTCGCTTAAAATACTTTGCAGTGTTGGTGAAAAGCTGTTTTTACTCTCCAAGCACATTTGAAGTTTGTGGTTACTCCACCATTTACACCAGAAATGAGTCCAACATTATTGATCGTTGCCTCATTTTAGATCCTCTTCTATGTCAACCATTTTAATCAATAAATATCTGCTTTCATAAGTTATCAAACACGTGCCGCGCCTCTTAGTTTCTGATATCTTTAGTTACCAAAACCTCAGACCAACCAGGGCCTGAATACCATAAAATATTTATGAACCTGAGATCGCAAGTATTCATATCCTCTAAAGTGCTTAACTGAGCGTTTATCATAAGATGAAGACTGTTGACTATTATGCTTCACTGTTTGCTGAAATAAAAAAATATTCTCCAGATGGTGTTGAATTGCAAAATGTAGAGAATATGCTGTTTATCTTAATTGGCTTGCTGATGTGTATAGATGAGCAGTATGTGTCCTTGTGGCCCAGTTAAAATCGACAAGTGTGTATTACCACTCTACTGCATAGACCACCACTGACATTTTTAGCCAGAAGAAACCGCAAAACATTGCATGACTTGCCAACTGGCCCAGATTGCTTATTTCACAAGCACATTAATCAATTAAAATCTAATAATGACTAAATGAGATAATAAATGCCATGGGAAATATGGTAGCTGATTGACATTCAGCCATTAAGTACAGTCTTATGCTGCCCACGCATGACAAGTTTAATGTGCCCACCAATGATTCCTTCTGTGCCAGTGTTTAACTGCTATGCCATTTTAGTGTGTGAACTATTTTCAGGCAAAATGTTTTATCAGAAAATGTTTATACTAAAAGCCACATTCTAAAACCTGCTTTATTCTAAGCACATTTAAGCCCAACATACAACTACCAGCTTTAAGATGTAAAAAGGTCTGCATTTTTCCTAGTCAGTGATGTTTAATTTTTGACCAAAACCAAAGTCAGAGTAGCCTGTAGATGTTAATGCATGTAATCTTGCACTGCGTTAGTTATTCCACTTAAAACCACACAACTGTGTAGATTTTTTGACTGCTCAATGCGAGGGTAAAGGAAACATTGTTGGTGGCTTTGACCATTCCTGCACCATTGTGGTATCTATCTTGTTAACAGAATCCCTGTTCTCTACAAATCACCTGTTGTGCACCTGTTGCAATCACTGCTTCTTGCTGTTGGATGCTTCCCTCTCCTTCTCTTGTTTGGTTAGGCCAATATTAGTCTGTATGTCAAGGTGTGCTCACATGCACAAAGAATTTGATCTCTCAATCACCAATCAACCAATTATTGATCTGAGCCATGCTTATGCGCTTTGATTCCTATGGGAGAAAATTGATTTACAAATGTTATTTGTTGTTGTTCAATCCACTTTTTAACCAAATGCGTATGCTGTGTCTCTGGCCTCTTAGAGACCGGAGACCTTTTTTTTTGCTTAAAAGCGTGCTTTGATCACGGTTATTGGCTCACAGTGATCACAAGGTCAGCATCGAGAGATGGAGGTCTGCTGTCACCGTGACAGCAGAGCGAGTGGGCTGCAGCGTCATGATATTGGTGTGGATGATGGGAGCGCAGATGTTGAAATCTACGCCCTGGCAGAAATAAATGGTAACAAACAGGGCGCAGATTTCCACTGCTGTCATCCAGAAGGGGTGAAGGTTGAGTGCTGTACAGACACGTAGCAAGCTTTAGGCTCTCAAAACATTAAGTGAGGGATATTGTTGATAGGTATCAAAAATGAGATGCAAGTAGTTCCAAGTTGATGCAAATGTATTCATTGACAAAGGACCAATAACATGCTTCAGCTACTGTAGCTAACTGATCCATTTTCAAACTGCATGAATTCGCATATATTTAGTATGAAATTTGGATCAACTCCGAGTTATTTGCATGTTATTGACTTGTCTGTCAATTGTTTGACTCATTGGTATCCATCTGGATGTTTTGTAACTGGTCCTTTTATATCAGCAATTTGCGATTAAAAGTTGCCACAGCTAGGAACAGGTTGCTTAGATGAGCCCTCATACAGTGTGGAGGTGGCAAGACTGTATAGTCAAGATGGCTGGCCTTAGGCTTTGTACACACAAGCTAATTCATGCTCAATTTATCCTCATGGTTGATTTTCCAGTCAGTGAGTGATTGATAATACAAAAACACTGTATGCCTGTTTAAAGTGGCTTTTTTTTCTTTTCTTTTTTTTTTCTTTTAACTGATAATTTGTTCTCAACAAGTTCCCACATCAGCTACATGGTGCAACATTCACAGGACGGATGTATATTTATCAGCGCTCACCAATAAGAAAAAAACTGATTCATTTTCATTTTGATCTGATTAGATTGTTGATCAGCTTCCTTTCTTTCAGGATCTTTTCTGGTGTTTTGATGTCCTCTTCAGCTTTTTTGAAATATATTGCTAGCGTGAAATTCAACATGCTTTATATTCTCATTTAACATTGAGCTTAAATGATTTGTAGACTGTTGTGATTGATTTCTACATTTTACTATTGTTTTTAGAAAGCACATTGCACATCTAGTGAACTGGAAACCTGGTGTATGTGCCCTTCTCTCACATAGTGTAATAGAGGAAGTAGGAAGCAAATAGATTTTAAGCGACAACTCTCCCAGGCGCTGTGTGCTTACATCTATTTTACAATTCAAGTAAAAGTTTAGCAGCCACCCTGGGCTGGTTGGTGCCAATAAGGGAGAAAAGTGAATAAGGAAAGAAAATCTGTTCAGGAAAAATTGAGAAATACGGCTCTGGACGAGACCCAGGATGCTTTCAGCGAATCCCTCTAATTAGAGCCTGGAGATTGTGAGGAGCTGGGTTTGAATTATTGACACTTAAGGCAGATGTGTTTTTGATCCTTATGGTCCGCTTGAGGCTTAACAGGAAGCTCAGCAAAGACTGTAAATTTTCTGTTTAAGCAGGGGAAACACACACATCTTGTGCCAGAGCAGATTTGTTGTTAAACTTTTGATTTGCAGTAAACAGCAGGTCTACTTTGCACATCACCTTCAAATTAAAATTAATTCCATCCTGGGATGGGTCACTTATAACTGCTTTTTGTTCTCAGAAAGTAATTCATTTTCCTTCAGTCTGGTATCTCAGAAGCATGATATTTTATCTTTTTTGTGTCATGTTTCTTGATATTTTCTGTTGGTATTCTGCACTCTCAGGCTGGCACTATGCAAAATCAGCATTGGTAGTGGTTGTGTAGAGGTGGGTGGGGTGTAAACTGCTGCCCTGCCACACTGCGGGATTACTGACTGTACATCCTCTCCAAGTGCAGTTGCCAGTTGACATTGTTATACAGGTAATCCCTCGATAACAAACAAGAAAGGGACTATATGATCGTTCTTAACCTGCAGCCATTCTTAAGTCTGAACACTGTGTCCTTTCTGTCCCCGGTACCTCCTCTGTGCCCTCCCTGTCCCTGGTACCTCCTCTGTTCCCTCCTTCCCCTTTTGTACCTCCCCCTCTTCTCTTTTATACCTCTTCTTTCCTGTTTGTTCATTGTTTTGTGTCTCCTCCTATGCCCTTTGTGCCTTATTTTGTCCCCTTTTGTCCTCCCTCCCCTCTTGCATGTCCACAGCCTAGTGCAGAGTATGTGCAGCGGAAGCAGCAGCACTTCTCTCATCTACCCTGGGATGCCTCCAGCAGAGAGTGACCTCTTCTCACCCTCACTGCTATTCCTAGTGCCAGTTTCTCCTGAACCCTTAATTATGCACAACCTGCAGGGAGAAGCAGGCACTCAGGGGAGCAGTGAGGGTGAGAAAAGGTTGCTCTCTGCTGGAGGCAGCCCAGGTGTAGGTGAGACCAGTGCTGCTGTATCCGCTGCACGTACTCTGCTAGAGGAACAGGGCTGGGGAGCACAAGACAGGGAATCCCTGCCATCTAAATGGGTCAGCACGATAATTGTGTGGGGGGTTGTCATTTGAACATCAGGTGTTTGTAAGTAAGGGACTACCTGTATTCATAATTTTGTGATTACATTATAGTCTCAGTAGTGTAGTCATGGAACTTAGGACGTGTACTAGTAAGTGTACAGCCTTACTGGACATTTTACTGGCACCTAAATGCACCTTGTATCCAGATTACCGCGCACGGTGGGCAACAAAATGTACAGTAGTAGTTGGCACTCTTGCCCAATAGTTAGTTCGTGATTCAAATCCCAGCCGCGGCACTATCTGCATGGGGTTTGTATGTTCTCCCCATGTTTGCGTGGGTTTCCTCCAGGCACATGTCAGCGCTATATAAATACCAAATAATGATACATACATACAATCAAAGTAGACATCTGATTTACCTGCATGGACATCACATAACTGTAAAGTCTTGGTAAACTATACCATATTCCAATAGCGTATTTACAGTAAGTGGGTTAGTAAATTACATTTTTTTTTCTTTGTAAATTATTGTTTTTTTTTTTTTTTTTTAAAGGATCTTTCTTTAGATATTTAAGTTTAAAGGGAAGGTCCAAGCAAAAAAAAAAAAATGAGATTCACTTACCTGGGGCTTCTACCAGCCCCATGCAGCCATCCTGTGCCCTCGTAGTCACTCACTGCTGCTCCAGTCCCCCGCTGGCAGCTTTCTGACCTCGGAGGTCAGGGCCAAATTGCGTACATTTTTACACATTCCCGCTAGTGCAGGAACATTAACACATACATTTTTACGCGTTAGTGGTGAAACGCGTAAATTTTTGTTCCTGCACTAGCTGGAATGCGTAAAAATGTATGCAATGTGGCCCTGACCTCCGAGGTCAGAAAGCTGCCAGCGGGGGACTGGAGCAGCAGTGAGTGACTACAAGGGCACAGGATGGCTACATGGGGCTGGTAGAAGCCCCAGGTAAGTGAATCTCATTTTTTTTTTTTGCTTGAACCTTCCCTTTAAGCACGTGTCAGGTGCTCTTTAAGCCTCATACACATGTTAGATAAAAGTAGTTGAAAATGCTTGATCCATGATTGTCAGCTGTTCATTGAAAAACTCACTCTGGCACAATTTAAAATCGGTCCTAGAGGGATTATCATAAATGTGAGGCTGTGTATACGAATGATCATTGGGGCAATGTACACCTGTGCAGCGTCTCAGCGTGCCCATAGAAGGGATATTCCCAGTCTTCCTTTGCAGTCTGTAGTGCTGTGAACAACTGTGTCATTATAGTATCTATAGAATAATTGCATTCTTTGCAGATATTGTTTGTGGGTTGGGTATTGATTGTATGAAACAACTTTTATCTAGCATGTGTGCTTGGCTTTAGAGCGGGAATGCGGAGTGTGCTGGGTGATGGAGCAGAGCCGTTCACTGTCTGCAGCTTTAGCCTGTGTGATCAGCACAGTGTTAGCTATCAGTGAAAGTCTCCATCATTATTTACTTTGCTGATACCAGCTGTAAATCTTGATTTTGTTCACTTATAAATAATTCAATTATGTTTACACACGGCTGCTTATTTATTTATTTTTCTTTATTTCAAAGCTGTTGCTAAATGAATGCCTCTGTCTAATAAGAAATAGGTTCCCGAGCAACACGCGCTATGACTGGGCAAGTAAATCCTTCAAGCTCCTGTCAGCAATCCCCGTGTAAAATATGGCAGCCATTTACCTCACATCATCAGTAGGGGAGGAGGAGGAAAAACATTTATGCTGATTACTCTGCATAAATCAGGGAAGCTGGCAAATTATGTAGAGTCTATTCTTTTTTTTTTTTTTTTTTGTGCTGGCTTTCTCTGCTGCTGAGACATGTGTGAAATAGTTTATACAATTTTTTAGCTGTAACCCTCTAGCTATTTCATTGAGATTGTCCACACTTTATTTGCACTAATGATTGTTATAAATAATTGTTTGTCATTTGCAGAACTTTCTGATATTTAGTGATGTTAACATATTCTCAAATGTGATAGCAATGTTTTACAATGACGGTATGATCATTGCCTATTTTAGCCCTGCTTTAAACATGTCACTAAACTTGTTTACAGCTTGGAATGACGATAAACAGTCTGTAATGCTGGGCATAGACAGTTTGTTTGTGTCCTTATCAATCGAGCCGCTGATGGCTCGATTGATAACATCCGACAGGTCCGATGACCCGCCGGATAGATTCCCCACTCGATCCCCGCGGGCGGACAATAGCTGGGAATCGAGCGGCTGATAAAGAATGCCCGCAGGGACGAGCGGGAATCGATCCAAGCGGATGAGCAGTGGCGCGCCGGCATCGAGCCACTGGCTCGATACCGGCGCATTTTCGAACAGTCTATTCCCAGCATAAGAGCTCAAACCCACTAGCAGCCTTTTCTAAGCACTAGTGATTTGAAAAAGCTCTTGCTAATGCAATTCTATGGGGGATTTTTATAAAATCACATCACTCAAATGGGATCACTCCTGTAGCGTGACATTAGCAAGAGCTTTTCAAATCACGTTTAGAAAAGCGCTCCTAGTGGGTTTCAGGCTTTTAGGGCTCGTTCACACCTAAGCGGGAATCGTGCGATTCCTGCTAATTGCTAAAGCGCTAGCGGTTTTAAAAAAATGCTAGTGCTATTTTAGTCTATGGCAGTGTTCACACTTGAGCAATTCGCGATAATTGTGGGTGATCTGCGACTATCGCTAATCGCCAACGTGTTATATGCAGCATTTTCCCCGCAATTTTGGATCGATCGCCATTAGCATATATAGAAATGCTAATTACGAGTGCTCCAAAAACACAAATTTGTACAGTGATTTTTCCGTGTTTAATCGCATAAAATCAATTATGGAAAGCGCTGCCGGAAATCGCTAGTGGTTATTGATTTTTAGATGTGAACGAGCCTTAAAGGGAACCTTAACTGAGAGTGATATAGATGTTTCCTGTTAAACAATACCAGTTGCCTGGCAGTCCAGCTGATCTCTGTGACTGCAATAGTGGCTGAATCAGACCCTGAAACAAGCATGCAGCTAATCCAGTCTGACTTCAGTCAGAGCACCTGATCTGCATGCTTGTTCAGGGGCTGTGGCTAAAAGTATTAGAGACACAGGATCAGCAGGCGATTCAGGCAACTGGTATTATTTTAAAAGGAAAAATCCATATCTTTCTCAGTTTAGGTTCCCTTTAAGGGCTGATCACATCGCTCTAGTGAGAACACACACATATCATTACATTAGCATGAGCTTTTAAAACCACAAGTGCATAGACAAGCTCTTGCAGTGTGAATTGGCATACACATGCACAATTTGAGACAAATTTGTGTTACCCACCAGGATTGGATTTGATAATGTGATACTGCGATACACACTGCGAGGCCCCAATGCTGTACAGATGTGTTGCTAAACAATAGCTGAGCAACACGTTCTGGCCCATATGCAATTCACGATTTCTCCAGAGTTTTCTGCTAGGTGGTATTTTCAAACCTTGTCATAAAATGCCCTTTCAACCCCCAGCAAGTACAAAAATACTCAACGTAATTTTGATAGTGCTTTTTCACCAATTTTTAGGTACTTTTTCAATTGTAAAGTGCTGAAAATGTATTTTATAGAGAAGATGAAAATTATCTCATAGGAGAGAAAAAGTTGATTGCATATGGGCCTCTGTCTCTATGTGGGAGGGATGATGGTAGAGCTCATGACGGAGCAGCTTTCGTGGTGGTTAGGAGGGGAATGATGGACTCGGCCACCAACCATCGCTTACAGATCTGTTCTGATTTCAGTTCTTTTCTTGATGGATCTAGTGGAATTATATGTAAACTGTTCATAACTGGTCATTACCATGCTGCCTCAAGCATGCTCACACATACGCAGGAACTACCGCAACATAGACATGCAATCTGTCTCTGATGCCCTGGCACCTCTCCTCTCACAACCATTCACTGACCCTGACGCAAGTCATGGATGCAATCGCACCCCTCACCAATGTCCGCCCACACCGTGTCAGTTGCCAACCCTGGCTGACCAAAGCTGCTAAACGGCTGAAGGGGTGCTCTAGGGCAGTGTTTCTCAACATTTTATTGGTATGTACCCCCTTTTAAAACCCTGTACTCACCAAGTACCCCCTGGCATAGTAAACATTATCTCAAGTACCCCTTGACAAATATATTTTTAATCATAGTAAATAATAATTGGTTCTAAACCATTTCCAAGCATTTATTATTGCTTTTAATTATCTAAAATACTAATTGGTGTTGTTTATATAGGATTTATCATAATCTAAAACTCTAAATTTGTTATACTTGGTTAATTATATCAAGCCCACCTACCCCCTGGAACCATCAGAAGTACCCCCTGGGGTACGCGTACCACACGTTGAGAACCTATGCTCTAGGGTAGCTGAACAGCATTGGAGAAAAACTAATACTAATGAGGATTTCATTTCTTACAAAAAGCGTTGAACACGTTTAAAACGCTCTCTCTTCGGCAAAACAATTATACTTTTCCTCCCTCTTATCCTCCCACTTGCACAATCCAAAGTGCCTGTTCAGTACTTTCAACTCCCTTCTCCGTCCACCCCCTCATCCTCCTTCTTCATGCTTATCAGCTGAAGAATTTGCAACATACTTTACTGATAAAATTGCAAAAATCCGTAGTGTGTTTTCCATGCAGACATCAAACTCCATCTCCACTCCTCTTGTTGACTGCTCTCTTTCCAGTTTCTCTCCACTCTCTGAACATTCGCTCTCCTCTCTTATCTCCAAATCCTATCTAACCACCTGTTCTTTGGATCCTATCCCATCACATCTCATTCCACAGCTATCCACATCCCTCAGCCCTGCCCTAACATCGCTGTTTAACCTATCCCTCTCCACTGGAATTTTTCCAGCCTCACTCAAGAAGGCTGTTGTAACACCACTACTTAAAAAACCATCTCTAGACCCCACCGAACTTGCTAACTACCGCCCAGTGTCACTTCTCCCATTTGCATCTAAATTACTTGAACGCCACATTCATGCTGAACTAAGTCAGTATTTATCTGCAAATTCCTTGCTTGATCAGTTCCAGCCAAATCACTCCACAGAAACAGCCCTCACCAAAGTAGCCAATGATCTCCTCACAGCTAAATCCAAAGGCTGTTATTCCATACTCATCCTTCTAGATCTGTCATCAGCATTCGACACTGTCGACCACACTCTACTCCTACAGATCCTTTCATCTATAGGAATAAAGGACCTCGATCTCTCCTGGATATCTTCCTACCTCTCTGGAAGGTATTTCACTGTTTCTTATTCAGATCAGGCCTCCTCTTCACATCCTCTGTCTGTAGGGGTACCTCGAGGCTCTGTCCTCGGTCCCCTCATCTTCTCCATCTACATGCAGGGTCTTGGTAACTTAATCAACTCATTTGGTTTTCAATACCACCTATATGCAGATGATACACAACTGAACCTCTCGGCCCCAGACCTTAACTCCCTCCTCACACGGGTTCCCGACTACCTGTCCGCTATTTCCTCCTTTCATGTCCTCTCGCTTCTTAAAACTTAATATGAATAAAACTGAACTAATAGTCTTTCCACCATCCCTGTCCACCTCTTTGCCTGATATTACAATAAATGTTAACAACACGTCTATAACTTCAGTTTCCAAAGCACGGTGCTTAGGGGTAATATTTGATTCTTCTCTCTCATTTATTCCTCACATTAACTCCCTAACCAGCTCCTGTCATCTCCAACTCAACTATATAGCACGTATCAGACCTTTTCTCTCCCATGACACAACCAAAATGTTAGTACATGCTCTTATTATATCTCGATTGGACTATTGCAATATATTGCTTGGTGGACTTCCAACTAACCGACTAGCACCGCTCAATTCTGTACTGAACTCTGCTGCTCATTTATCTTTCCTCTCGCTCTTTCTCTGCTGCTCCTCTGTCAAGCTCTTAACTGGCTTCCAATTAACGAAAGGATTCAGATCAAACTCTTAACCCTAACCTACAAAGCTGTCCACAATCTCTCTCCCCTGTACATCTCCTCACTAGTCTCCAGATACCAACCCAACCGCAATCTCAGATCTGCACACGAGCTTCTTTTATCCTCTTCAATTACCTCCTCACATTCACGTGTACAAGACTTCTCACGTGCCTCACCCCTCCTCTGAAATGCCCTTCCACAGCACATCCGCCACGCTCCCACCTTTGAAATCTTTAAACGCTCCCTCAAAACCCACCTTTTCCGACAAGCATATTCTCTGGCTTAGGCCATGCCCCCACTAAATAACCTAATTACGCACTGCCTGTACATATACTGTATTCTTCCCTCACCTCTTGTTTCCACCCCATTCCTTTAGATTGTAAGCTCGCAAGGGCAGGGCTCTCACCCTTTTGTGTCATGGAATGTTATTAATTAAATTGCTTGCACTCTGTTGCTATTGTAATCAGCAGTTCTGTATTTTGTATCAGTGTTCATATTTGATGTATATCGTTGTCTGTATCATTATGTATCCCTTGGTTGTTTTCTTACATTGTACAGCACCACGGAATATGTTGGCGCTTTATAAATAAATAATAATAATAATTACATTATATGTAAAGTGGCCATAAAAACAAACTAGCTATCAATTTGTTCTGCTCCCGATTGATTCTGTCACAATCCGCGTGACTTATCAGGGGATGTTGATGAGTCGTGTGGATTGTGACAAAAGCGATCCTGAGCAGTCACAGGAGGCACTTTGAACTACACAGGGATTGTGCTGAGGAGAGGGACACACAAGTCACCAGTGTAGCGGGCAGTCCTCCCGGGAGACTGAGTAGGGGACAGCCAGCGGGGAAAAACTCTGTACCCTTGTAAAAAGCAACTAACCGTTGAGTGTAGTATTTTAATTAATTTTAAAACTTTTGAAGCAATATTCCGCAATGAAAGATTTTATTTTCTTCGAGTTTCTTTTAAAACAATTAAAAATGTCCGCTGCATATTTACACACAGCCAGAGTACAGTGGTTCTGGTGCGCATATATCTATATGTGTATATATTTTAGTCTCCTGCCTTTCCTACACATAGAGAACAAACAGTAGTTATCCACAACCAGACTCGCTGGTAATATTTTGTTTCTCTTTGATGCTTTTGAGGTCTGTTTATGAACATCTGTCTCCAAGCATTGCCTTTTGAAAATATATTGAACCAATAATGCTGTAGGGTTGTACATGGTTTTCTACCTCTAAACAAATTACTCTTATGGGGATAGCAAACATTAATTGTAAAGCTTTATTGTGCTACACAGTGTGGTTTATTCTGTAGCTAGCTTTATATGTCTGACTGGCATTCTTTTTAAAGGTTTTGTGAGCACAATTATGCCCTGGCCCAGAAAGAACGTACCGGTCTTCAACAAGATGGGTAAATGGTCTAGTAGAAAATAAAGTATACCACAGAGAATGGGGATTCTTATGTTTCTGTTACCATAACATACAGTTTTCCCCTTCAGTAGCAAAAGAAACCCATGATTTTTGATGAAAGTATAGAATGTGGAAGAGTTAGAAGTTTGGGGATTTATTGTTCACTTTGTCCCCACGTAAATGTTGCCCATTGTTCCTGTCAAGCTTTCTTGGTCGTGGATTTTGCTGCCCTAAGCGCTTCAGTGTGAGGCAGGGCTATGAGCTGCAGCCCTGCCTCACACGCGTCTGTCAGCGGCGAATCTCCGCCTCTCCCCCACCCCCTCTCAGTGAAGGAAGACTGAGAGGGGCGGGGGAGAGGCGGTGATCCGGCGCTGACAGACGCATGTGAGGCAGGGCTGCAGCTTATAGCCCTGCCTCACACTGAAGTGCTGCCTGGATTGCCCCCCGGGGAGTTTGGAGGGATTTAGTTAGATTAGAGCGGCGCAAATGCGGTGGCTTAGTTAGGGCTATTTGGTTAAACACTTTTATTAAATAAAAATAACCTTTTTAAGGAGGTAATATATGGGTAAAAGTGCGGATGGCGGCAGTATAAAGGGAGTCACTGGTCACAATATTTTGTGTCTGGTATGTACAAAGCGAATGCTCTGCATACGGTGTTGTACTAAATAGTAGGCTTATTTACATTTCTTTGTGCAGCGTACAATTCTCCTCAGCATTTCTATTACACAGTTTATAGTATTTAGAAGGGCCTGAAAATGACAGCGCCGTATGTATTCACTTAGAAAATATTTTTTTTCCTCCCTCTTCTTTGTGTCTTGCCATCCTCCATGTGTGTGTGTGGAGCATCACAAAGCACAATTAGAATACAGTTACATATCCCCATATTTATTAAAGCTTGGATTAACATGACATAAAGTTTTGTCTGGGGAGTCTTTTTGCCATGGCTCAGGGAACATTTCTATGTGACAGTAATAGGCTAAAGTTAATATACTTGAATGATACCAGAATCTGTGTTATAATGCAGAACAAAAGGGGTTTATTTGAAGCTGAATGACAAAAGGTGGAATTATCACTGTGAACAATCCGCTGAGATCTTAGCTTAATTATGGGAGGCTGTGTTATTCCAGCATAATAAAGCCAGTCAGTGGAGCAGAGTTGGAAATGGTAGGGGCGGCCTGTCAATCAGCAACAACTAGTCTAGTGCTAGTAAAAATATGAAAACGTTGGAGCAAAAATACTCATTGGGTGGCTACTTATTTTATTTTTAGTTCATTTTTTGGCTGAATTTGAGAATTTCTGGTCTGCTGTACAGCCTGTATATGTTTCTATATAGCTGCTTGTATTCATGTGGCCAGGTGGCCAGTGAAGGGGAAAAGGTGAGAGGTGCAATATTTAGTTTGACTTTTATCCCTTTAAGATTACTTGCACCAAGCATTCTGCAAAATGCTCCGCTGTAATTTTTGGTTGTCTTGGTCATGTGTCCACCAGTAATCCAGCTTGGTGATAATGAGGGTTGGATATTAGGGATGGCGATGCTTAGGAGAACTTATGGAGAAGTATGTGATCAGTTTGATCAACTGATAGTTTTGTAAGGTTCTGATTTTCTGTGATGACTTCCCAGTTTAGTACATGATTATGAGCAGCAAATAAGAGCCTACAAATCGATCACCTTATCAAACTGATCATGTGCTTCTCTATGAGTTCTCCTAAGCATTGCAATCCCTATTGGAGATTACTGGTCCATACCACCTGCAGCTTCTTTTCCCTTCTTTCCTATTTATTGACACTGTATGTATGCTGAGCGGTAAACAGCTGGCTTTAGATGGTGGAGAGCGCTCCCTAGAATTGGGGACTTTTGTTTTTAGATGCTTTTAATTGTACTTTGTGACATCAATAAAGGCAATGTTTTTGTAGTTTTATAGTGGCAACCTACCTATTGTGTGTACTTGTACTCTGTAGTATTTGTATTTGTATTTGTCTTTGGCTAGAGAAATCCAGAAAGTTTAAGATTTTTTTGCTATCTTTGCTTATCATCAAATTGCATTTGGTGTGTTCATCTGATAATCTCATTTTTATGGAATCTGAACGCCTTACCAGCAGTTGTGGATCCCTGGGATCTGCTGCTCTTTTTCCTTCATCAAGTGACTATTGATGAGCTTGAAAATAGCATAGTAGTAGTAGTAATCGCACTGAAAAATTGAGTTACGATGCAAAGTCGTAGTGCACAATTTCAAACTATTCCAAAATTAATTGTATATGTAATCATAGCTATGATGCATAATTTTATAGTGACTCGTAAGTTATACTTGTAGGATATAACGACTCGTAGGATATAACAAGCAAAGTAGACCAAACAAGTACTGGTGAACAATTATACAGATCTTCCAGTAAAACAAAGTGCTTCGCCCACCTTCCCAACTAAATTCAAGAAGTGACCTTCGTGATACTAGCAGTCCATATAAAAACACAACAGTCTTGTGCATCATTATACCCTCTATTTATCATCTTACTTTTATCACTGTCATTACCAATTCTGTATTTTGTATTCTGTATTTTGTATCATTTTTGTATTTTGTCACGAACTCTGTATTTTGTATATTGGTGTACACCATTGCCTGCATTATTATGTACCCCATGTTTGTTTCTTACTTTGTACAGCGCCACGGAATATGTTGGCGCTTTATAAATCAATAATATAATAATAAGGGAACATTTACAATTTGGACCATGGTTCCCATGCTTCCCAATCCACATTGAATTTGATCATAGAGTTATGCATAGTATGATGTATAAAATCTATCAAATGAATACCCTCAACCCTACTTAGTGACTCGTAAATTAATGCAAACCACCTATTGCCTGGGTGTCCTGAAGAGGCGTGGTAACATGTGAAACAGCTGTCAACACAGGTGGCGTTTTTTACCTGTTGTAACTAACTGTGCTTCAATACATGACCTTGCATCTGAGCGCTGGAATCCCTCATCATTTCTACATGCCTCTCATACCTATAGGCTTCTTCAATGCATTTGTGCACAAATGTGTGTTCTCAAGCTCACTCATTACTGTGTAACTTGTAAAAATTACACAAATTATGTGAAATCAAGTTTACCCACAATATCATCTTTTATGATCATAACTGTAATTGTTAAAATTCACAAAAGCAAAATCGCCAAATATTATGACGCTACAAGTGATACAGCCACTGGTGTACAGTTTTCTGAAGGGCAGTGGTATGGTGCCACTCCTAATGGAGAAAACTGAAGCAAACACACAAGAAATGCACACCCAGTTGCTGTTTCTCAGAGTGCAGTATGGTCATGAGTTTAGGATGCACTTTTGAACACACTAGGTGTTTAGTGTTACAGTAAGTAGCTGTATAGAGCTACTTAATTCCGATTTCCACCAATGGGTTATGCTACAACCTCATCGTGTTAGAGTAACAACTTGGCAAAAAAGGCAGCTCACAGAGCCATGTAAATGCTCCTTTGTGCCCTGTTAGATCAAGCATTAAACAGCCATTGATTTATAGCATGTAGGCCAGGGGTCTCAAACTCGCGGGCCATTTGCAGCCCTCGATACAATATTTTGTGGCCCTCGCCGGCAAAAGCTTCCTTATAGTTCGCTTCAGTACTCCCAAGTAATCCGCCGCATCCCCGCCGCTAAATGAGGGCTGCAGAGCCCCCAAATCGCCCGGGGGCAATCCGCCGCCATTTCCTGGAAGGGGAAGAGATTTCCGCTTCAGCTCTGCCCCTCCTCACGTCAATCGCCACACGGATCGCCGCCTCTCCCCGCCCCTCTCTGTGAAGGAAGAGTGAGAGGGGCGGCAGAGGCGATGATGCGCCGCGATTGTAAAATTCCTTATGCGGCCCAGCCTCATCCTGACTTTGCCTCCTGCAGCCCCCCAGATAAATTGAGTTTGAGACCCCTGATTGTAGGCGGTGATCATTTTAGAGGGCCATTTATTCCAAGTTACAGCTGGTTCTGGCTGATTAATATTACTCAATGCATGATGTGGAACTGATGGCGTGGGGCACCCCAGTTAGAACAATGGGAACCCAGTTCAGAGAAACACAGAGACACAGTGTAGTATCCCAGAAGGAAACTGAAAACCACCACCTGAAAGCTCTGCATAGTATTACCTTGTCAGAACAGCACATAACTTTAGGGCCCTTTTCCACTGCACTGCGATTCAGCTAAATCGCAAAACGCTAGAGATTTTTGAATAGCTAGGGTTTGCTATTAACATAAGCATCGCAGTAGGTGTTTTCCACTACCGCGATTCGATTTTGGCCAAAGCGCATTCGGGAGTGATTTTTTTTTTTAAAGCAATCACTAGCGTTTAGCACTTGGGATAGCGATTGATGGTGGAAAAGGGCCGTGAGATATGCAGTTCCAGCAACACTTCAAGAATGTGGCGCATCACCCTTGTAAGACCATAGTACACGCAGAACTGATGGTTTATAGTACAATACATGTGTTCCCTTAACTAGCTAATCTGGGTGCGGTCATGATCTGTAATGCCATAATGGAGGGATTTGCATATCTCCCCCTACTGTCCTAAATGGATTCACATGCTGAATGTGATGACCTGCATTCACCAGTTTGCTTGAGAAGGGAATACTTGAACCACTTAACGACCAGCCAACGTCTATCGGCGGCAGCTGGTCGCACCTGGGTTTCCATGGAAACAGCGTTCGAGCGGCCGTTTCCTGTCAGTTCACGGCGGGGGGCTCAGTGAACAGCCTGCGAGCCTCCGATCGCGGCTCGCAGGCTAAATGTAAACACCCGGGGACGTAATCCCCGGTGTTTACATGTTACGGCGCTGCTGTCACAGCAGCGCCGTAAAGGAGATCGGCGATCCCCGGCCTCTGATTGGCCGGGGATCGCCGCCATCTGATAGGCTGAAGCCTATCTGAGGCGGTACAGGAAGGATTGCTTTCCTGTACAGCCTATATGGAGAAGGGGAGTGAAGGAGTGGGAGGGGGGAATATCGCTGCAGAGGCCCCCCCCCCCCCCGCTAGTCACAACAAGCCGGCGGCGATCAGACTCCCCCAACAGGACATCCCCCTAGTGGGAAAAAAGGGGGGGGGGGATTCTGATCGCCCTGCCTGCCACCTGATCTGTGCTGGGGGCTGAAGAGCCCACGCAGCACAGATCATAGAAAAATCTGCCGGTCCTTAAGTGGTTAATGTGCATTTCACCTGATTTATGTCCATTTTTTTTTTTTTACATAAATTCATGTCTCAAAATAAAATGAAGAAAAAGAGGACTGATAAAGTTATGTTTCCTCCTCTGTACAGCACACATTGCTTTAAACAGGGAAGGATATGAAGTTGACTGCAAAAACAATCAGCCAGGAAGTAACTGAGAACAGGGATTAAATGAATAGAACGGTCGGCACCCGGTTTCGGTGTTTCCAGAGCTTCTAGTGAACCCCCATTTAGCTCTATTAGGTTTGTTTTCTTTGCTTGTGTTTAACACCAGACCTTTATCTGCCCACAGTTTGTTGACCCCAAGCCCAATAAATGTAATGCTTTGTGGAAGTGAAACAGTTGGCCACATGCAGAGTTTGTTCAAGGAAAACCAGAGTACCTGCATCCTGTCCAACACAGGCTTTTCTAGGAGACCGTGGGGAACTGTTATGTGCTTCAGGGGTCAAGGAGTCCATGGCATGTTTTACAGCTCTACAGCAGTGTTTTGTTAGTGCCATTATTACACAAGTTGGATAAATACAGATCTCAAACTACCGTATGTGGTTTACACATATTTGAATTCTAATTGTCTGAGGGGCTATGTAATGAATTCAATACAGCTACCAAACATTACTCGGCAAGTTATTGTAACATTGCACGGCTCACTTGGCTACAAGTCTATATTACAGCTTACCACTGGTGTTTATTGTGCAAGTTGATACATTTGTGGTATATGTTGTTTGGCATGAGTCCTGCTGCAACTGTTCATAAAACATCAGATAACAAATTCTATAAAATACATTTGATGTGGTGTAAAATGGACAGTGGACAAACATTTATATAATTTTTTTATTTCAGAGTTTAAAAACTTCTTTAGGTACAGACTAACCAGCAAGCTCATGGTGACCCAGAACTCATTGGAGTGTGTAAGGGACTACAATGGTCCTAAAAGCCCCCTTACTAAGATGTTAAGAAAAACAAAAATTTGCTTTCCTAAAACAGAAAGAATTTGCGATAATTCAGGTTGGAGTGAGCTCGAGATGTCTCCCAGAGCACCACTGCTGAATATATGCAAATGGTTATAAGGAATAAATATAAATGGTTATAATGGAATAAATGCAATGGTTAATTTGCATATATTCAGCAGTGGTGCTCTGGGAGACATCTCGAGCTCACTCCAACCTGAATTATCGCAAATTCTTTCTGTTTTAGGAAAGCAAATTTTTGTTTTTCTTAACATCTTAGTAAGGGGGCTTTTAGGACCATTGTAGTCCCTTACACACTCCAATGAGTTCTGGGTCACCATGAGCTTGCTGGTTAGTCTGTACCTCTCGGTTTACAAGCCCTACTCCATAGAGCCAAATTAATCCATGCCATGCACTGAGGAGGATCAAACAATCCGAAACAGTCTGTATGCATGTTGGATTATTATGGCTCTGTACAATTTAACAAGCTGACACATCATTGCATTCCAGCGGTTCTGGAGGTGTGTTTAGCTTCTAAGGGTACAATGGTTAATTTGCATATATTCAGCAGTGGTGCTCTGGGAGACATCTCGAGCTCACTCCAACCTGAATTATCGCAAATTCTTTCTGTTTTAGGAAAGCAAATTTTTGTTTTTTTAAAAAACTTCTTTAAAATGTGAAATACACAGTCTATCTAAAGCCCTACACCCTTTTTTTTAAATGTATTTATTTTTACAGTTTTAGGTAGAATGAGGGAGGGATTAGGAGAACCATTGTCAGTTTGTTTTTGCTATACATATCCCAATAAGGAAACTTTTATATTTTATATATTATTGACAATTACCCTGGCAGATTTGTATTAGATTATCATGTATATGTAATGCAGACATCTTTTACAGCGGCACTAAAGGTGCGTACACACGCACTACATGCGACAACAACGGGTCCATCAGACCCTCCCGCTGGGTGGACGTTCAGCCGACAGTAGTGCGCTACTGTCGGCTAAAAGTCCACCGAGCGGGAGGGTCTGACGGACCTGTTTTCAAACGCAGTTAATTAACAGCCTGTCTTTAACTTTAGAAATCTGGAGTTATTTTAAGGATTGAAGAGTTAACTTTAGGTTTGCCTGAGGTAAAATGTTTCCTGAATACTACATGCCTTATCACCATGGCGATAACTCTAGAAACGTTATTAAAGACAGGAGATGAGCTTAGTGAATTGAGGTCAATGTCCTTACAACAGTCTAAAGGTGGCTACACACAATGCAATCTGACTGTTCAATTTTCATACAATCTTACCAACATCCATGTAGTATATAACGGCAATTGATTCACTGTGACTTGAATATATTTTTCAGTTCAGTCTCTTATACTACATGAAAGTGGTAAAATTAGTGATTGTTTGTACAGTCAGATTGTATGGTGTGTGGCTACCTGAAGGGCTAGTTCACAGTGATCAGTTGCGTTGAAGAATAATTCTACATGTCAACTCACTGCCCATACAATTTTATGGGTCTGTACACATCTCTGCATTGTAGCAGATCGTGTTATTCTAACTTTCTGCCTGCAGGCTTTGATTAAGGCTTGGTTCACACACAAACGGTACATTTCCTGTCCAGTACTACCCTGTCAGTTTTGCATCCGTTTTCTATCAGTTTTACCTGACTGGACCGGAAATGTACACCTTTTATGTGGGAACATAGCCACAGAAACACATACAAAACTGACAGGACTGGACCAGAAATATACAGATTTGTGTGAACGCATCTATAGAAATGCATACAAAACTGATGCCAACTGACAGGACAGGACTGGACACCTTTTTATGTGTATAGGGATAGGAAATGTATAATTTTTTATTATTTTAATATTCTTTTTGGCCACTAGAGATCCACACTTTTTTACTTCTGGTTAGTTCCAGCCAACAGGAAAACAATTGACAGCAATGCAAACCTGTCAGACAACTCATGCAGAAAAACTGACACACAGAAAACGGACGAGTGGAGACAGGCTCTTAAATTGGGTTTAGGAACATATGTTCCTATTCCCCAATCTGTGCTCTACTGCCAGAGAGAGCAAACACAGTGGCAAGGGTCTATGCCTCTGGGAGTTCGAGAGATTTTCAGGGACGTAGATACTCATCCCAGGGGAGGGCAACTAGTTAAAGTGTACCCGAGGCAGATGTTATATTAGAATTGGGACACAGAGGCATGTTCCTTGTTAAATGACATGCCACTGTGTCCTCTCTACAGTGCTTCGTGTTCCCTCTTCCCCCTACCCTGCCTACAAGCAGCTTGTGTGCATCCTTATAGGAGAAGGGGCGGCCTTTTGCGGGAAAGGCACTCCTGCCTGATGCCCACACTGGCGTTGGGAACATTCCTTCCCCCTTCTCTCTCTGCCCATTCCCTGCCTCTCTCTGCCCCTTTCCTGCCTCTCTCTGCCCCTTTCCTGCCTCTCTCCATCCCTTTTCTCTCATCTGTGTCTCAGCACAGCTCATCCCTGTGAGAGCTGAGATGCTGCAGCATGGTGACCCTGGGGTCGTGGCCATCTTGGGAATAAAAACCTTCCCTGTGACGTGGGATGGCGAGGAGCCAGATGATTGCACTCGGGGAGAACACCTGGCTCAGGTAGTATGTTTTTTTTTTTTTTTTTTTTTAAAACATCTTTCTGCCTCAGGGTCTCCTTATACTACATAGAAATGGTAAGATTGTATGAACAAATTGTACCATGTATGGCAACCATTAGGCCTCTTTTCCATGGACTGTTTATAGGCAAACTCTCACAACTGCTCACTGCTGCCTGTTAACTGCTTGTTGCTGCCTGGTATCTGCTCACTGCTGCCTGGTATCTGCTCACTGCTGCCTGGTAACTGCTTGCTGAGCACACAGTTCAACAGTCCGTGGAAAAGAGGCCTTAACTTCATATCTCTTTACTGCACATTTACATCACTGATCACCTCCACTTCCAAAATTATGTTAACCTGGCACATCTGCCCAAGCACAAAAACTAAGAAGGTGAGAGCTCATTGGCAAGTATCACCTGGCTTTTAAATGGTCTGCAGGAAAGCCTATCAGTAAATGTAACATGTGCCAGATCAATCAGGATGGTCAGTGAGATGCAAATATTTCTGAGTTGATGCAGCTTGAATATGTACCCATCGAATTCCGCTGTGGGGGGACTCGATTGGTCCATTTTCAGGCTGCATAAATTTGCATGATCCTGCATCAACTCAATTATTTTCCTCTTATTAGTTATCCCTAGTCGCCAGCATAAGTGGGAGAGAAATTAAGTGAAATTTTCCCAAAAGTCACTCCTATGGTAAAAAAATAAAGTAAAAAAGGAAACCGTAGAGGTTTGAAGTTATTTTCATTCTAGTGCAGTGTTTCTCAAACCTGTCCTTGTGACTCCCCAACGGTGCATGTTTATCAGGTAACCTCACCTATACACAGGTGGGGTAATTAGCGTCTCAGTTGCATGGAGTCCACCTAGCTGAGTCACTAATTACCCCACCTGTGCATAGGTGAGGTTGCCCCCAAAACATGCACCATGGGGGGTGGGGGGTGGGGGGGGCAAATGACAGGTTTGAGAAATACTGTCCGTGTTCTCCCCAGGCTCTTTTAGCCGGGTACTCAACATGGCTAGTTTTGGTGAGCACCCGGCTGTCATCGGCTCACCTCTTCCTCTGCTGTAAGCAGAGAAGCATCGGCCCTGCATTCTCTTATCTCGCCCCAGCCAGCTACTTTTTCATGCCACCTGGCTCAAAAAAAATTCTGGGAGGAACACGGACTGTTCTAGGGGAAAATACTTATGTTGCTGTCTGATAGAAATGTCTTCAGCTCCGTTTTTTTTAACTTTAAGCTTTTTTACACATAATCTGCCGGTAATGCCACCATTTATACCGTGTACAATATAACAGAAGGTAATTAATCTATTATTGTATATAGAACAGCTGAGATGTTTGAGTTGATGGTGTTACAGCCAGATCAGTCAGTGAGTGTGATTGCAGAACAGCTGCATGTTTTGCCACCTGTGTGATGTGAATCTTCAGCTCAAGTACTGATCATCTGCACCATTTCATTTTGGATTCACGCATGCTCATGCATTGATTCTTCCTCTTGCCGTTCCTGGCTTTATGGCAGCTTTCTTAGAAGGCACATTTTTCGCATTATGTGACTGGAAATTCTGAGCGCTGTTATCCTTTCTGTGTACCTGATGCCTTATACTAGGGAAATGTGGTAATGCAGTCCAGTTCTAGGCTGGATGTGAAGGATAAGTGGCTATCACAGTTGTCTTCAGTGCCCACAGGCGCCAAAAGGATAAAAGGAAGCTAAATGAGCTTAAAAGCCAAATTCTTGGTAAATAGAGGAGGTAGCAGTGGACTTTCCTCCTCCAAGTAGACACACAACGACTGTAGTAAAGACAGTCAATATATTTTATTTATGAACTCCAAATATGCAACGCGTTTCGCAGGTTTGATCCCGCTTCATCAGGCAATAACAACGGAGCAATAGATTGCACATTTCCACGAAAAAAACACCGATCTTTCGGGCATATGTGGTCAGTAGAAGAGCCTGGCTCTTCTACTGACCACATATGCCCGAAAGATCTGTGTTTACAGTGGTTGCCTAATGGTAACCTGCCTTTACAGTGGTTGCCTAATGGTAACCCTGGTTTGTGAGCATTAATATTTACTCTATCTAGTAGCCATTTACCAGTACATATTACACTATTGGGGCTCTTGGTGTCCCTTGTTTTTTTTCCTTTGATGAGCTCTCCTCTGCATACAATTAAACTCCTGCATAATTGATTCAAAAGGTTCCATCCTCACATCTAAAATACCTCACAGAATTACTTTACCAATAGAAATCAGCTGGTCTAATCTCTGTCAGAAAAAGTGGGCGTGGTTACTCCTGGTTTGCCTTTATGAATTGTGTAATTACTGAATGTTAGACAAGGTCTGAAACATTACACCAAACTATCTGTAGACTAGTCAAAACTGCTTAGCGAATTGAGGCCCATAGTGTTTGTTTCTCCCCCCCATGCCATGAAGAAATAGGTCCGGTTCACACTGGCACTGCTGTAAAAATGGATCCGTAAACATGTTTTGCATCTGTTTAAGTTCCGCTGCCACCCGGTTTTCATTCTGTTAAAGCAGAAAGTGCTAACAATAGTCCTTTGAGAAACATTCTATATCTAATCTGCTTTGCAATGTATGCAAACCCTCCCAATTCAATTGTAAGCATACCTTGCTTTTTCTGCTGCATGGTAATGAATTGAAGCCCTCCATGCCCATGTCTGGTTATGGCCTCCCACAGCTTCCTGCTGTTCTGTAGGTTACTGTGATCAGGGTGAGCCTGGACTTGCACAACCATGTCCTCTATGCTATATTGCCTGATTTCTGCCATTTTGATAAAATAACCGGTACTTATCCGTTAGCCGGGCACATCCGGCAGGTGGCGCTGTTGTTTCTAATTTCAGTCATACTTACTTCACGTAGTAGTGTGTGAATGTAACCGCCGCAGGTGGCGCTAATTACATTTCTAGTTAACGTAACAGTACAGTGTTAATGTAGTCGAATAAATTGTGTTTGAAGTGCCCGTAAAAACTGTCCGTTAATGGAAATAAAATAAAGCCGGCGGCAATGTAACAGATGAAGCCGCCAGCCTAGTCTGTTGTTCTTCTCCCCCTTTGCCCTCCTCTCTCTTCTATACAATGCTGCCAGCCGGCGGGGACATGCGTGTCCCCCCACAGTCGTTCGTCACGGCAGGGAATCCTGCTTGTTTGCTTGCGACGAATGACTGGGGGGACACGCATGTCCCCCCCAGCTGGCAGTGTTCTATAGGAGAGAGAGGGCAAAGGGGGGAGAAGAACAACAGACGAAGCCGGCGGCTTCATCTGTTACATTGCCGCCGGCTTCATTTTAATTCCATTAACGGACAGTTTACGGGCACTTCAAACACAATTTATTCGTTCACATTAACACTGTACTGTTACGTTAACTAGAAATGTAATTAGCGCCACCTGCAGCGGTTACATTCACACACTACTACGTGAAGTAAGTATGACTGAAATTAGAAACAACAGCGCCACCTGCCGGATGTGCCCGGCTAACGGATAAGTACCGGTTATTTTATCAAAATGGCAGAAATCAGGCAATATAGCATAGAGGACATGGTTGTGCAAGTCCAGGCTCACCCTGATCACAGAAGTAAGTATGAATGAAATTAGCAACAACAGCGCCACCTGCCGGATGCGCCCGAATAACTGATAAGTACCAAATAATCAAACACAAACTGGGATGCATCTCAGTCATCTATCTGTGCAAGGCATCTTGGATGGGCAATCCAAGATGGGGCTGTATCACAGAGCTGACAAGAAGTGGCTAGAGAGGTCAGTTAAAAGCCAGTGTGTTGTATACATGCATTTTCAGCCTACGTTTCATTTCCGCTGGGCTCAGCTGTCCGGTCAAAACACTCCAGACCCAAATTTGCAGTAGGATAACAATGCATCCGTTTGCATCCATTGGGATCCGGTCTGTTGTGGTCAGCTAAACAGTTTGTTTTTACTGGCAGTGTGAACCGGGCCTGATTCTGCAACCCAACTGATCAAAGTGAACTAGCCCTAAAGCCGCATCTACACGAGGAGATGCGGCCGCTAATGCGGCTCGATTGATGAGATCCGACAGGACGGATCTCCGCACCGCCGATTCCCTGCTCGCTCCCCGCGAGGGGACAATGGCAGGGAATCGAGCGGAAGATAAGTGGCGCCAGCGGGGACGAGCAGGCACGAGCGGGGAATCGAATGCGGCGCACGCGCGGCGAGCAGGGACGCGGCGGGCACGCGGAAGAGGCTAATCGAGCCGCCGGATCGCTGCAATGTCTCATAGTGTAGACCGGGCTTAAGGGCCCGTTTACACTAGGAGCGGTGCGATGCGGCTACATAGCCGCATCGCACCGCAGGTGTGCTGAAACACATGCATGCCAGTGGAAGAGTTTCATATTGTGTATATTGTGCGGTGCAGAGCTGCAGATTTTCGCACAGCCGCATCCGCCCGCAGCCGCGTCCCATCTTCTCAATTCACTTCCACATCGGGAGATGCGGAAGTGATGCGGCCGGCGGTTGCATCATGCACTGCAGCTAGGTAGACACTTTCGCATCACTTACTAGTGGAAAATGGGCTCGCCTTTCAAACCACACGTCAACTATGTATGTATTTGTGTGTGTATTGCTGGATGTCCGGATTGTTTTGAACTCCTTTTGTATTTATGCTCCTCAATATTTGTTTTGTATCTTGCACAGTTTAGTGGAAGATGTTGGCGTTGTATAAATAATCCTAGTTGCTAGATGGCTTTTGTCCGTTTGCTCTCCATAGGAAATTTACAGTAACTACATACAGGTCACATTTAATTTTTCAGGAAATTCTGCAGGAAAATTCAAGAACTGAGGGATGAGCAAAAGTACAGTATTTTCAAATGTTCTATATGTGGTTATGTAAAAAGGTTTAATGCTAATCCATATTATTTATTATATAATCTATTCTTGCTCTGCTGATGTCACCAGTGGCAGTGGCTGGATAGTGTAATGGTTAAGGGCTCTGCCTCTGACACAGGAGACCTGGGTCCAAATCCCGGCTCTGCCTGTTCAGTAAGCCAGCACCTATTTCAGTAAGGAGTTTCTTGGGCAAGTCTCCCTAACACTGCTACTGCCTACTGAGTGCGCTCTAGTGGCTGCCTCGCAAGCGCTTTGAGTCCGACAGGAGAAAGGCGCTATACAAATACTGCCATTATTACTGCCATTATTATTAATTCTTGTCCAGGAAGCGGTGCATGGAGCTTATATGTTCTCCATGTGATTGTTTCCCTTGGGCACTTTGTTTTCATCAGACACCCCAAAAACATACTGGTAAGTTAATTGGTTCCTCCTAAAAATTGGAATCATTAGATTGACTATGGTGAGGAATAGATTATACATTTCTCTGAGCAGACCAGTAATGATGTGACTATGTATTCTGTAAAGCACTGCAGAATAGGACAGTGCTGTCTAAATGCACCATAATAATGTAAAGAAAAATACACTTCTCTGCTTATTGCAGGGATATACAGTGTATGGCTAGTTTACAGCATCACTGTCACAGCATCCCCTGTGTCTTTGTGATTGGGAGCTTGCAAGGACGTGTTTCACAAAACTGACTGTGGATGAAGTTGATTGCTGTCACTTGTGGTCATATCTGACAGAAACAGTTGTCTCTTGATGTCTCTTCTGTTTGCACTTTATGCTATATTCGTTAATTAAAGCTAAATTGCAGGCACATTGGCTTTGGTTCAGTGACAGCACATAGTTAGAAATGATGATGTAAATCTTCTCCATAAAATTACAGGGCACATTTTCATTTTTATATGCTTTCAGGAAGTGGTGGTTAAATTCCCCAGCTTTTCATCTGTGGAGATCCTGTGATGGATCTTTGACTCTGTATTTGGCTGTACACTGTACAGCTTTTGTACCTCAGCACTGGCTGCAGTCACAAATGGGGCTCTTCTGAGAGTACATTTGAAATCGGCGCCGGTAGAGTTGGGCGCAGGATCCAGCTGTTATATGGCTGATCCTGCTTCTGCACAAGTCCGGGCCGATTTAATTACTATTCCCCCTTTAGTGGATAGTGGGGGAATGAAATAATTCGGCTTCCAGCAATTGCTGGAGGCCGAATTATTATGTTTTTAAGCAACCTCGGCTCCATCTTCTGACGGCTCCGACGTTACTCACTGAGCGCTGCAATAGGAGTGATTCCTATTGTAGTCTATGTAGGCGCCGGCTGCGCCCAAATCTAGCAGCGCTGAAAAGCACTGCTCCGCTCTTCTGATCCCCTGTGAGTCATCATAGTCACCAGATTCCGACTGTGACAAGATTTATCGCTTTCCCTTTCTCATATGATCACTGCCTTGCTTTATACTGGTGTATAAGAGTTGTACCATGTTAGCCACCAGTGAAAGCAGAAATATTTGATTTAGGATACCACCATTTATTGGCTAACGTAACATCTAGCTGACCGTGTCACGCCGATGGTTGTGGCCACGGCGGCAGCCCCAAGACTGCCTAACGCCGATCAGCATCCTGGGGATTGGCAGGAGATCGCGTGCGCCGATGTGAGCGCATCTCCGCTTGGATGACAGAGCCGTCTAGGAGATTGTTAGATGGAGAAACCGGCCGTTGCTACAGCAGCGCTGTACTGAGGACAGCCATGTGACAGGGCTGTCCACCTGAGACGCAGGAGAGCAATCAGCTCTCATTGGCTGAAGCCTATGACAGCCAATCACTGTCACAGGTTAGCAGAGGGAGGGAGAGGTATATAAATAATCATAATTAAAAAAAGCTAAATTTATTATAAAATCAAGTATTAAAATATTCGTAAAAAAAATAAACAAACATTGGGGTAGTGATCACAGCCCACCAACAGAGACCTCTGTTGGTGGACAGAAAAGGGGGAGGGGGGGAAATCACTTGTGTGCTGAGTTGTACGGCTCTCTGCATGCGAGGCCTTAAAGCTGCAGTGGCCTATTTTGTAAAAAATGGCCTGTTCACTAGGGTGGTTTAAGCCCGTGGTCCTTAAGTGGTTAAAAGAATAAGTGTAAGCTTTCAGCTAATACACTTTCCTCCGTTTCTGTTTATGTCTACAGGAATAGAGTCTGAGAAAAGATTATTAGTCAAAAGCTTACACTTTTTCTTTTACATTTGCCAATAAAATAAATGTTATCCTTCTGATTCTGTCCTTTAAACAATACCAGATGCCTGACAGCCCACCTGATCTATGTGGCTGTAGTAGTGTCTGAATAACACCTGAAACAAGCATGCAGCTAATATTGTCAGATCTGACTGTAATGTCAGAAATGCCTGATCTGCATATGCTTGTTCAGGGTCTATGGCTTGAAAGTATTAGAGGCAGAGGAGTCAGGTCAGCCAGGCAACTGGTATTGCCTAAAAGGAAATAAACATGGCAGCATTCATAGCCCTCTTGCTACAGTTGTTCTTTAACAAGAAACAGCCAGTGCTGCTGAGGTAGTAAAGCTGTATACTATACCATATTTCTGCCAGATAGGGAGGTAGTGGCTCATACCTATTAAACGGCGGCTGGGAGATTTGGGCACAGGGTAAAGCCCATAAAAGGCTAACCCTGCTCCTTTGCAAGTCCTGGCAACGTTAGCTTCTATTCCCCATCCAGGCCGCCATGAATAGTGCGGGAAAAGGCGTAATTCGGCTTCAAGTTATTGCTGGCGGCTGAATTAGTGTTTCTGCAGTAATTTGTGCCCCGTCTTTTTTACAGCTCCCAAATTACTGACTGAGCGCCGCTATAGCCGTAATTCCTATTATGGTGTATAGTATGGTGGCGCTGGCTGCACCCAAATCTCCTGCACAGTTTTTACAGCGCACGGGTAGTAACCTGCTACAGGCACTACTTTAACAAAAATACCTTTCATGACACCTAGCTTTAAAGGACACCTGACCTGTGAGGGATAGGGAGGCTGCCATATTTATTTTCTTTTAAACAATGCCATTTGCCTGGCAGCCTGTGGATCTTTCATGCATTAGTAGTGTCTGAATCACACACATGAAACAAGCATGTGGCAAATGCAGACAACATTAAGTGAAACATCTGATCTGTATGCTTGTTCATTGTCTATGACTAAAAGTATTAGGGGTAGAGGATCAGCAGGGCAACCAGGCAATTAGCTTTCTTAAAAGGAAATTAAAGATGGTAGCCTTCATATTATTATTATTATTATTATTATTATTATTATTATTATTATTGATTTATAAAGCGCCAACACATTCTGTGGTGCTGTACAAAGTAAGAAACAAACATGGGGTACATAATACAGACAATGGTGTACACCAATATACAAGTTACATAATTAGTGACAAAATACAAAAAATTATACAGCATACAATATACAGAAGTGGTAATGACAGTGATAAAAATAACATGATGAATAAAATGTATAATGATTTCCAAGACACAAAAGGGGAGAGAGCCCTGCCCTTGCGAGCTTACAATCTAAAGGGAATGGGGGGGAAACAAGAGGAGGGGTAGTACACGATAAAATATATAAAGGCAGTGTGTTTTAGGATACCTAATAGGAGTGCAATTTGGTCTTAGGACAAAGGGAAGTGGCCTAAGGTAGCGCATATGCTTGTCGGAACAAATGAGTTTTTAGGGCCCGTTTCAACTAGCGCGAATCCGCATGCAGACAACGCATGCGGATTCGCATAGGCAATACAAGTGGATGGGACTGTTTCCACTTGTCAGTTTTCATTTGCGGTTTTGTGTGCAGGATTGTTCTGCACGGTAGACCCTGCAGAATTTGCCTGCGTGTGGCATGCAGGCGAATCGCACGCAATGTATTTAATAGGGAAATCGCATGCGTTTTCCCCATGCGGTTTTTGCCGCGAATTCGCATGCAATTTTGCATAGGTACCCATGTTAATTCACACAGGCAGTGACATGGTTAAAATCGCATCACCCTAACCTATGCGAAATCGCGGCAAAAAACACATGCGGAATCGCACCCGCATACGATTTGCCTGCTGTAATTCGCCGGCGATTCCGCAACGCAATAGTGGAAACGGGACCTTAGAGAGCGTTTAAAAGTAACAAAGGTTGGCGAGTGACGGATGTGTTGTGGGAGGGGATTCCAGAGAAGGGGTGAAGCGTGTGCAAAATCTTGTAAGCGTGAATGTGAGGTGGTGATTCTAGAGGAGGACAACAGAAGATTGTGTGCAGATCTGAGATTGCGATTGGGTTTGTATCTGGAAATTAGTGAGAATATGTACCGGGGAGAGAGATTGTGGAGAGCTTTGTAGATTAGGGTTAGGAGTTTGAACTGGATCCTCTGGTTAATTGGCAGCCAGTGAAGAGCTTGACAGAGAGGGTCAGCAGAGGAAGATCGACAAGAAAGATGAATGAGACAAGCAGCTGAGTTCAGTACCAACTGGAGTGGGGCCAGTTTGTTAGAAGGTAGTCCACAAAGTAGTACGTTGCAGTAGTCCAGACGAGAAATTATAAGAGCATGTATTAACATTTTGGTTGTGTCTTGAGTGAGAAAGGGACGGATGCGAGATATATTTTTGAGTTGGAGATGGCAGGAGCTGGTTATGGAGTGAACATGAGGAATAAAAGAGAGAGAAGAGTCGAATATTACCCCCAAGCACCATATACCTCTCATTTGTATTTTAAATTGCCTTCCTATTGTAAACCCTCTGCCTTCCTATTTTAAACCTCCTACCTGACTCCTAACCTTAAGTTTCTTTGGCTATCTGGGCTAAATCTACTCCTAGTTCAACCTAGAACAGGGGTGCACATTAGGTACATTGTTAACTACCAATAGATCCCTAAAGACTTCTGGGTAGATCCCACACCACCCGCCTGATATACACATCATGCTCTGTCTCTTTGACTTGCATGAGGATTATGATGTTGCAAGGTAGGGAGCCATGCATTTAGAAGCATGATGTTCTACTGCTGATTACAATTTTGCTGGAAAATAAGCATGATATTGCAAGCATGATATTGTGACTCTACTTGGTCAAGCACTGTCCTGTTTGGCTTACTGAGGAGGACTCTATGGTATGCATCTAATTCACTCGCTGCTTGGGCACTGATATACTGCCACGGTTCATGTGCTGCAGTTGTGGCTTGCATTTGTAGGTAGATTCTACGCAGTACATCTTTTTCTAAGTAGCTTGCAAGCTGAAAAAGTGTAGGCATCTCTTACCTAGAACATTTCATGGTCAACCAGAGTTGTTTCAGCTTGTGTGAAAGGTGCTGAAGTTGGTAGTGTTGCCAAGCATCAGCACCAAAATATTCTGCTCCTGTCTTAATTCATATAATTGCTCATTAGGATTAGACCAATCGTCCTGAAACTTTGGTAGTACTATTCATGTAGGTTTATAAACCTCACCCGTTTCTTGTTAGCAGTATCAAGATCTTACCATTGCTCACACAAGTGTCCTATGCGGTTATGTTTATGGTAATAAATACACGCATGGCATAAAGTGCCCTACCATAGTAACACGCTGGTGAGATGGTTTGGGGCTTTGGATACTTACCTCAGATGTCTGCAATAGATAAGCAGCATTCATCCTGGCCAAATATTCAATTAACTGTCAGTATTGAAAGAGCACTTTATAGAGCGGTGTCAGGGACTTTGTGTGCAGTTCAGTAGCCATGTATACACAATAAAGTGCAGCTATCTTCTGCTGGAGCCAAATGAATAATGTGCCATATTAGCATTATCTTTCAAAGTTAGTCAATGGATGCATTTCCAGATTCCTTGCAGGAATGGCAGCTATTCAGGAAGTTGAAGTCATCAGCCTGTTCCATGTCACTGATTTGTATCTATCTCATTTCGGCTTTCCATCATTTGTTGTTTTGCCCATGATGGTGGCCCTTCCAGTGCTAGCTGTCAGTTGAAAGCGATGTATAGAATGTTGTTTATATGTGGATTCTGAAGTTGGACTAGTATTGTGATTCACACAACAGCTGTCATTGTCTTGCTCCCAGCTATAACCCCAATGACCAGTTGCTTCTATTTTTCTGGAGGCCCCGTCACAACTCAATTACCAGCAGGAAAAGCAACAAAAGAAACGATTGAATCTGGCAGGAAATAAACACAAAAGTCTTTCATTACAGTGAAGATGGAGAAAAGAGTGAGCTGGGTTTATTTTTATTTTTTTCGCTCTTTTGCTAATAAATGGCTGTCTCATATGTTGCAGCTGAGACTGTTGCATCAGTCTGACTGTGTCAATTGTTTCTTTTTACCATGGGCAATAAATAAAGCCCTTCATGCGGCCGGATCCAGGTAATGCAATCCTCATCTTATCTTCACATGTATTCAGCAGGTATTTACAGGGGACAGTTGGAGCCCGAAGCTTCCCTCCATTCACACAGGAAGGTTCAGAGATATCTGTGACTCTGCTTTCACCTTTGTGTTGTCTCCTAGCTGTCTCTCTGAACATCACTGTACTGAACAGCAGTCATGGATCTGGCAGCCATTCCAGACAGTGAAATGTTCTGAACACAAGAAAAAAGCAACGTAACAAAGGCTCTTGTGTTTAGGTGCATGGAGCTTCTGGTAACCATGAGTAAGAAGATCTGTCATTGCATGAGATTGCTATTCTCTGTCTCCGCTCTGGTTAAAAGAATACTATACTCTTGTTTCATATTTTCAGATATACATTTGAACATAGAAGTTAATAAAAGTAGCTATTACGTGTGTTAAGTATTATTTTTATTATCATGACTTTATGTATCACCAGCACGGAGTGGTTATGTACAGTAATGTATTCAAAATCCCTTTTCTATATACACTATGCATATGGACGTGGAAATTGCCATATTTGCTAATGATCTATAGAGTTTTGTTTTTTTTTTTTTTGTTTGCTTTTTATCCATGCTGGTTCTGCACAGTGATTTTACTTTACTATCCCTTTATCTCAGTGAATGTCTATCAGTCACAGCTGACTAATTGATAATAATGTACTCGGTCTCCAGCTGAGGTGTTTTTTCAGCAGATGTTAATTATGGAGGTTAACAGCAGGGGTGTAACAATAGAGGCTGCAGCCCCTGCACCCGAGGGGGGGGGGGGGCAGGGCCTGCTCAAGGCAGTTTTAGGGGGCCAGAGGGGATGCAGCATGAGGAGAGAGCATGGCCGTACATCAGCGGCGAGAGGGGACAGCCCAGGGATTTCTAGTTATGTCCCTGGTTAACAGCTTGGAATTTGGAAAGCCATCAGAAGGCACAGTACAAATCCATATATATGATTAAGTATGATGTGATATGACATGTCGGCACGCAAATTAATTTCTCATCTGCTTCAGTAGATTTGCAATACCATTATAAAGGTCCTGGGTGGGTGGGATGAGTCAACTACATGAAATAGTTAAATTCTCTGATTTCACATAACCTAAAGCCCCTACCACGTAATTATGCTTAATGGAGGAGTTACCAGCACATAGATCTCCCACTGTGAGCGGAGGGTAAGAAACCCCTTCCCTCATATTATGGACTCCCTTTGAATTTAAAGTTTCTTCCAGGGAGATGACACAAAAATACAAATGGCTGCTGCCAGCAATAACTGTAATGTGAAATTATGTATTGGACACAAATAATGCATTTGAGCCAAAAGCAGGTAGCGTACCTGTATGGCCAATGATGTATGCAGACAAGTTTTTATTGTAGGTTATGTCTCACTTGAAGGGTGGGTTCATATCTTTCATAAAAGAAAGGCTTTTTTTGTTTGTTTTTTTTGCATGCACAATCTGCATTTGCAATTTTTCTATATATATATATATATTTTTATAAACTTTTATATCCAAATTTGTAAATTTTAACTGTGTATGCAAAAAACTTGCAATGCTATTTCTGCATGAATACCAATTAAGCTATTGTACATGAAAAATACCTCTAATTACATACATTGAATGCAATATTTAATGCAGAATGCTATTGTTCAGTGTTTTTTTTTTATTTCCATTGCATTCCATTGAAACTCAAGTCACACATCCGTTGGAAAAAAAAAAGCAGACCTGTCATCCAAATTTTATATGCAGATTCCCACATGATTGCAATATTGTACGATATACGTATGTTTGATTTGGATGATCATACATATAAGAGTTATGTCAGTTTTATGATTCCCCTGTGAGGGCACACGTATGTGAGCTGCACTTTCCATTTATGTCCACTTACTGCTGCATAGGACACTGGCTATAGGTTGCTTAGTTGTAACAAGCATATCTAGCGCTATGTAACTGGATAGCATACACTGAATACTGAGAACATGTCACCATAATAGTGGTTTGTAATAATCATTGTTGAAAAGAGCTTGCATGCTGCTATACATTCTTTTATATGTGAAGTGTTTAATATCTTTATGTACTGTATGTAGTTGATAAAATAATGAAGGCTATGTGCCTTTCTGTGAGGGAAAGCGCTGTATAATAGAAATGACCTTCTGTTAGATCAGTCTTTTCACATCCGAAGTGGCAGATTTCTTGCTACTGAAATGCTTACTGGTACTTCACATGGTCAAGCTGTTGAAACGTGATGAAATGGTCCTTTCTTTGTTTTGTCTGTAAAGGCTGGAATACTTAGAATGTCACTTCTCTGATAGCCATCTGCAGTTTGTGTGACATATACTGTATAGTTTTCTTCAATCCAAAGAATACAGTATACGTGTAATACACCAATTGATAGCCGTTCAAGTCTAGCAATTTTTATTTACAGCTTGATTTCCCATAGATTTGACTATGGTTTTTAAACTGTTTTGGCAAACTTGTATTCAAAAGGTATCACAGCTTGTGAATTAGTGCACAAAATAAGAGATACTTAGCCCAGAAATGGTAAAGTCAATCTCAGCAGCACAGCAGGGAACAAGGAATCCCCTCAGAGGACAAGATCCCACTAGTTCCTCTCTCCTTGATAAAGCGAGGTGACGCCCACAGAGCTAGTGGGATCTTGTCCTCTGAGGGGATTCCTTGTTCCCTGCTGTGCTGCTGAGATTGACTTTACCATTTCTGGGCTAAGTATCTCCTATTCTTTGTACTACTCCACTTTATGCTCTTTTTCCTATGGGCTGCTCCTTTGCCTTAATTTTTTACTAGGCATCTTATCACTAGTAATACTGTATACTTGGATAGCAATTGTGCACTTTATTTCATAATCTTATATATGCGATATTAATTTGTGTGGTTTTTTTTTGTTTTTTGTTGTTTTCATTGCACAGGTGTTGTTTATTGGTCCTGCATCACATTAGGTTGTATACTGAACCCGGGTTCTCCCCCTGTTGGGCTCAATATTGAGCCTACTGTGGGGTTTTATATCTGACAGCAGCATTGTGTCATTGTACAATATATTGCATTTAGAGTGATTGTTTCATATGCAGCAGGGATCATGTTGGAATATCTGCTTGGTTTTTAAATGGTTTTATTCTTTATTGAATCATCAGTACTGTGATTATTAATATACCCAATGTTGAATAAAGATTTTTGTTATACTTTTTCAAATTTTGCTGTGGGAGGTGCTATTTTTTAAGGGCTTTCTTCCTCTACCATATAATTGCTCTTGTTTTGAGCCCTAGCACACACAGTTATTTGGTTGAGGTGTTGCAGACACTCCCTAGAAACTAGCTTGGGAATTAGGACATTAAGCACTTTAAAGAGTAACTGTCAGGCTGCAAAAGCTAATTTAAACCTCTATTCCCCTTGTGTTAAACAGTTTAGAAGGAAGCCAAAAAGGCAATACTGAAGTTAAAAATCTCTCTTACTTTGATTTTGCTGAATAGTAATCCTCTTTATACCCAAGCTCCTAAGGAGGCCGACAGGCCGCAAAACAGATACTGCAAAGCATGCTGGGGCTGCTTCTTCTCCCTACTGCACTCCCTTGGTCCTCCCCTTCATTTCCCTATCTCGCCCTAAGGCTGCTTTCACAGTGGGAAGTTACAGGCTCATGTTACAGCAGCTTGTAACTTGCAGCCCAGCTCACAGCACTGAAAAATGAATGTGCTGTTACAGTGCACGTTCCGTTAGAATATACTGCATGAGTCTGGTATTGTTCCTAGCCAGATGGCTAATTAATATTCACTGCACAGTAGTGTTTTCCAGATCATGAATGATTTGGATCTTTGATCCGGATCTTTTTTGTGAGTCGAATCATCAGGAAGCAGGGTAAGGGAGGATATTACATCACAATTGTCTTCATACAAGACAATCAAGCATGGAGCCTGCCATGAGCTGTCAGGAGCATCAATCTCTGCAAATACTATATACAAATTCTGTGAAATCCAAACGTGGACAGTGAAATGCATATGTAATGTAAGTACAGCCAATATTTAGCTACTGATATATGTGTTTTTTTTCTCTGAGACCTTATACCTAACAGCTCCTCTTTAAGTACCTTGATAAGCCATTTCATCTATTGCAAATTTTTATTGTTTTAAACCAGCCACATACCTGTACTGATTTAATATCAATTTTGTCTAATAATCATAGTGCTCCTACTTTCCTTTCAAATGATTCTATCTGCAGGCTACAGCTTACCATGGTCTCTGAGATTGCTGACCACTGGCTCACAAGTGACCAACCCTCTGCACTCCAGATACTCTGCTCCCATCAATGCAAGCATGACTTCACTGCAGCAAATTCAGCCATTAGGAATTACAATTTTTACAAGTCTAGAGATTTGGACATGTAAGAATTGAAACCCTAAAACGTTGCTGAAAATTTTGTTTAGAAATTTTAAAATATCTCTGTAGTGAGAGGGAAGTCTCTGGCTGTGTGGTGGACCACCTGTAACACTGTAAGCTACAGACCCACAGAATGAGTGTGCCAATCACAATCTGGTGCTCTAAGCCTCTCACTAAAGTCTAAATAGGAGACACCGAGAGCCCAATATAGTGTAGTATGTATTGGAAACCGTGGATAAATGTAAGTGTGAGATGAATATACTCACAAACATGGGTTACCTCTTAGGCAACCACTGTAGATGCAGGTGAGGAGATTAGACCTGTCCTCACTCAGGATTAAGATGTCGCTCTCTGTAGATCAGGAAAGTAGGGGTAGGTCACCCCTCCACCAGGGGTGGACACAGTATTATCGTAAGAGAACAGAGGCGCCAGGTCACAGTATTATCGTAAGAGAACAGAGGCGCCTCTGTTCTCTTACGATCTCACTAAAGTCTGACCACAACAACATGTTAGTGTGTATTGGGGGGTTGTGACACTCCTATATGGCCCAGATCCTCTCCTTTACACCACTCTGCCCCCCATTCTGACTGGAGCCAGTGGATTTCTCCCACTCTGCGCTCCCTGAATGTCTGCACTGCCTTCCGGCTGTGTACAGCAGCCGCAGCAAGAAATGTTGTGGACATGCGCACATCCAGGTTGTGGTCCTTGTGTACTCTCCTCGGTCTGCTGCTACTGTGCATCAGCTGGGCTCCTGCTAGCACTCAGCGCAGGCAGTGGAGGGGTGTCAGTCACATGAAGTAGCGTCTGAGTGTGGTCATACTCACACATTACCTGAGAGAGTTACTTGCTGCCAGATAACTGCACCACCTGTCTAATGCTGACATGTTAGCGCTCGTTCCCACTATTGCTGTGCGGAATCGCCTGGATTCCACCGCTGATGAAATCGCTTGCGGATGCGATTCCGCATGCGTTTTTTGCCGTGAATTCACATGCAAATTCGCATAGGTGAGGGTATATGCGATTTTACGATTTTAACCATGTCACTGCCTGTGTGAATTTACATTGGTACCTATGCGAATTCGCGGCAAGAAACGCATGGGGAAAACGCATGCCATTATCCTATTAAATACATTGTGTGCGATTCGCCTGCATTCTACACGCAGGCGAATTCTGAGTGCTCTGCCGTGCAGAAAAATCCTGCACAGAAAAACACTCCGCACAACGCACAAGTGGAAACCGGCCCATCCATTTGTATTGGCTGTGCGAATCCACATGCGGGCAACGCATGCGGATTCGCGATAGTAGAAACGGGCCCTAAGGGATTACAATGCTGCTGCTCGGCTGCCTTCCATTGTATCCAAAAGGTGCAAAGTGCCTGGCAAGGGGAGGCTAAGCTGTCTAACAGTGCAGTGCAGCTTATCTTCCCGTAGGAAAACGACCTTACCAATTTTTTTTTTCTGTAGGTAAAGCAGTTGATATATATGTATTTCTGTTGTGCATGTAGCAGATTGACTTCTATAAAGCGCTACTTCATTTCCTTATGATTTCACTACAACATCATAATGCTGTCACCTATTAAGCTCAGTGCAGGGGCGTAGCAATAGGGGGTGCAGAGGTAGCGACCGCATCGGGGCCCTTGGGTCAGAGGGGCCCCGAGTGGCCCTCCCTCAACTGCAGTATTAGCTCTCTATTGGTCCTGTGCTCATAATAATCACTTCTACAGATACTTTGAACAGTAGTAATCATTAACAAACTGTTCCCCATCCCCTTCTTGCACCTCTGACACTGTAGTTGCCATTGGCAGGTTTTGGTGCGCCGTATCAATTGTTTTGTATAGAGTGCTTGGGGGGGGGCCCATTGCAAAACTTGCATCGGGGCCCACAGCTCCTTAGCTACGCCACTGGCTCAGTGACGTTACAGATGTGGCTTTTGCAGTGTTCTGTGTGATGTGCTGCAGAAGACATATATTGGTACTTTTATAAATGAGTAAAATAAATGTGTTCACTTTAATTCTATTTGTAAGCTTGCAGAATCTGTTGATGGCTGTAAGGGGTGAATGCATGCTTTATACAAACTGTACTGGTCCTTTAATACATGTGCAGAGCTTAAGCAGTATTTATGGCATTGCTGCATGAGCGTCCAACGTTGCAGGGTACAGATGAATGCAATACGTCTTCACAATGCCATAGAGCTCAGAAAGCTCTAAATACAGCCATATTACCAGCGGCTTTACTTGTGATAGAATTAGAACACTCTTAAGCCCTTAATGTTAGACTTTGCTTTCCAAGACATTTAAGATGACCCAATAAAATAGCAGTGGTAATGCTGAAATGACAGGAAAGCAGCCGTGTCAGGCAATTTGCATTCACAATTTCATCTCTGCTTTTCTGCTAGAAATTTGATCTGACCGCACCAGCAGACATTTACCAAGGACTGCCTGTGTTGGCACAAGCATTATTTGAACTCGGCAAACTTTTCACTGTGACGATATCTGTGGGAAGCAGACAAGGATTGTGTGCAGCAGCTGCTTTGCACTGTCCTGCCCCACGTAATGACTGCTTTGTCATCCAGAAAATCCTGGCCTACCATTCCAAAGACATTAAGTTATTGAAGATCCACTGTAATAGGAGGAAAATGAGTGTCTGACATTCACATTAGCTGGGCAAGCCCTACATTTGTGTTCTGCAAATTACAATAGAGCTGATTTACAAAAACTGGGAAAAGGGACATGTTGAGTTTTTTTTCCTCCATGCTACTCTTTCATTAAACTGTGATGTGTATTTGCTACATGAACCATCTTTACAGCCAGTGATCTGAATGTGTACCTTTTAACTCTGTAGCCAGCAAGATTTTTTTTGAGTATCTATTACAAAGATGGACTTTTGTAGTGTTTCTTATTCGTACCCTGCTACTGATCTTGTGATGCTGATAAACTGACGCTCGTACTTGAAACTCATGTTCAGGAACAACAAATGTTATGAAAAAATTTTTGTTTGACTCTAAACTTTACTCCCATCCTTTAACCTCCTTAGTGGTAACCCCGTGTGTGACACGGGGTAAGCCGCCGGAGGGTGCCGCTCAGGCCCTGCTGGGCCGATTTGCTTAATTTTTTTTTTGCTGGACGCAGCTAGCACTTTGCTAGCTGCGCCAGCACCCCGATCGCCGCCGCCGCGCGCCCGATCGCCGCTATCCGGTGCGGCGCGCGGCCCCCCCCCCCCAGACCCCGAGCGCTGCCTGGCCAATCAGTGCCAGGCAGCGCCGAGGGGTGGATCGGGTCTCCCAATGACGTCCCGACGTCGCTGACGTCGGTGACGTCATCCCGCCCCGTCGCCATGGCGACGGGGGAAGCCCTCCAGGAAATCCCGTTCTTTGAACGGGATTTCCTGATCGCCTATCACCGGAGGCGATCGGCGGGGCTGGGGGGATGCCGCTGAGCAGCGGCTATCATGTAGCGAGCCCTCGGCTCGCTACATGATAAAAAAAAAAAAAATTTTAAAAAAACTGTTGCGCTTCCCCCTGGCGGTATTTTTCATACCGCCAAGGGGGTTAAATTGATATACTTCTTATTTTGAAAAGTTAATATAAAGTAAAATGAACCAGGATAGAAAGGACCAGTGTGGTTTGAATTCTAAAACATATTTTCTCTAATTGTCATCCGGGACAACATGGGAGAGATCCGGTCCCGCCCAGGATCTGGGGAAACATAATTCCAAGAAGATTAAAAGCCCCCGCCCTCCCTCCAACCTCAGTTCATCTGTGTTTCCATGTCGGAAACACCTAAGAAGACAAGCTCCCGTATTTTTTTGTACTCACCAGTGGGTGAGTTAACTCCTGGGAGGCAGCGTGGCTTAGGCAGAGTAGGAAGTGATGCCGGCTACGGTCCTCCGGTTAATGCGGTGTGCGGCCTCTGTGCAGCGTATGGTCGGCACACCGCTCGTTCCCCCATCAGATGCCGGCTCTGCAAGGCGCATCCGCGCTCTGACCGGCACCCGGAAGTGACATCAGCGGGTCAGGCGGCCGGAAGGGGGCGGACTAAGGAGACCCAGGAAGTGTTGAAACGTGCTCCTGGCGTCTCCGTCTTACTTGCACTACCTCCGCAGTGGCAGCAACAGTGGAGAGCGCTGCAGGGAGGAGGATGTCACAGCAGAAGGGAGAGCAGCCGCAGCAGCGGGACTCTGAGGCGGCTAAATCCGCAAAAAGAAAGTATCCCTTTGAACAGTCTGATATTGAAAAATGGACAAAATGCCCAAAATTAGATGCATCCCTGTCCAAGTATTCAAAGGACTGATTTGTCCTTTGAGGACACGGGGGTTCTCAAAGAGGATGCCCTAAGTCTACCATGGCAGTTCGAGCTGAGTTATGCCTTCCCTCCGATAACTCTCCTTTCACAAGTACTGGTGAAGCTTCAAGGGGAAACGGGGAGACTGATTCTTGTAGCTCCTCTTTGGCCAAAAAGACCTTGGTACGCAACCCTACTACAGATGGCAATGAGTCCACCCTTTATGCTGCCAGTTCGCCCAGATTTACTAATTCAGGGACCTCTGCTTCACCCCAAGCCCCACTTATTCAGACTGGCCGCATGGATCCTGAGAGGGTGATCTTGAGGAACAAAGGTCTTCCTGAAAAGGTTATTGAGACGCTCCTCAAGTGTAGCTGGCCTTTTTGATTGCAGTTATGTCGGCTAGACGTTTAAGTGATCTACAGGCTTTATCTATTAAAGACCCTTTTCTGATTATATGTCCCGATAGTGTTAAGGTCCGTACACACGCCGGACTTTAGGCAACGACGGGTCCGTCGTTGCCTCCCGCTGGGTGGGCGTGCCAGCGACAGTCCGGCATGTGTACGCTCTGTCGTCAGACTGATACGGCTGTTTCTGAGCGATCCGCCCGGCGGATCGCTCAGGAACAGCCGTATCAGTCTGACGACAGAGCGTACACACGCCGGACTGTCGCTGGCACGCCCACCCAGCGGGAGGCAACGACGGACCCGTCGTTGCCTAAAGTCCAGCGTGTGTACGGACCTTTAGGCTGAGGTTGGATCTGGCCTATTTACCTAAGGTAACTTCGGAATTCCATAGGTCTCAAGAGATTATTCTGCCTTCCTTTTGTTCCAATCCCTCTGGAGAAAAGGAGAAAGGTTTCCATTGTTTAGATGTCAGAAGATCCTTGTTAGTCTATCTAAAAAGATCAAGGGAGTTTCGGAAATCCAGTAATTTACTAGTGCTATTTGCTGGAAAGAATAAGGGTATGCAGGCATCAAGACAGACGATTGCCAGATGGGTGAGACAGGCTATTTCTTTGACATATGAAAATAGTAATTGTCCCGTACCAGCTAACATTAAGGCCCATTCTACCCGATCATTATCCACGTCATGGGCAGAGAGAGCAAGAGCCACCATTCACCAAATATGCCAAGCTGCAACATGGTCAAGTGCATCGACCTTCATCAGACATTACAGGGTGATTGTGCTGTCCCAACAAGATCAATCGTTTGGCAGAAAGGTGCTGCAAGCGGTGGTCCCTCCCTAGGTGAGTCTTTACATTTTTTAAAGACTTACTCGTCTATCTCTCATGTTGTCCCGGATGACAATTAGAGAAAGACTCCTATTAGACCTACCAGTAATGGAGTTTCTGATTGGCATCCGGGACAATGGCTATAACCCTTCCCTTCTCTGTCAGGCACCTTTCCTTCAGAATTAAGAGCACAGGGGGTTTAAGTAGCCACTGACTGGTGCTGTTTTTTTCCTTCCTTCATCTTGGTGTTTTGACATAGTTACTTTCAGACGCACTGAGGTTGGAGGGAGGGCGGGGGCTTTTAATCTCCTTGGGGTTATGTTTCCCTAGTTCCTGGGCGGGACCGGATCACTCCCATGTTGTCCCGGATGCCAATCAGAAACTCCATTACCGGTAGGTCTAATAGGAGTCTTTTCTTATGAAATCTTTATTGTATGTGTGACTAGGGGTGTGACGGAGGTGTGCTTAGAGGTGTGGCTTAAATAACCCTCCTTCTTATCTCAAAAAGTTGGGAGGTATGTTGTGCAGAGAATGTGTAGTTTTACTTTAGCCACAGTTGAAATAGAAAACCTACGGTCTGGTTGCTTCGAGCTACCTGTCCGTTTGTCCACTTTTGTAAACCCCCTGTCAGGTGTGCTGTCCCTGCTTGCAGTGGGAATACATTGCTAAACTAATGTACAGGAAGGGTTTGTAATAAATGTAAGCTGTGGTAATTATAGGAAAGCCACAAGAATCCCTTTTCTGGCACGCTTTTCTCTAACATGTTTTCCTTGTCTGGTTAGTACAGGCATCATGATGATGTGTATTTTGATCCATAGACTCTGCATATGGCTTGTGAGAAGTACAGGAAAAACATTGTTAATCAGATCAGATGCTTGACTAAGATGCAGAACTGAAGCGATAACAGAAAGCATGTTTTGGTGTTTATACTGTAGAAATGTGTGACTTTCACCAACATACTTTATGTTCTTGGGAAATTTTCAGTTTAAAAATGGCACTTTTTATTTCACTGTTCTAAAACAGTTACTTCTGTTTCCTAAACTAGTTGTGTTTTGCTGCACCTCATTCAGCCTTCCAGGTTTTATTCACACATCTAGCAAAAGTCTGTAATGGCTTGCCTGCATGTGGACCGATTAAATTGTGTTTTAAGGATGCATAGTTATAAAGTAGATGATGCAAATATATCCCCCTCAGCATGTGTTACACTCCTAATAGTCACTACTACCTGCGTCCGCCTGAATGTCTGAATGCTCACAGTAGTCAGTGAGGTGTTTCTGGCATACTGAACCACTGGTCCTGTTGTGTAATGATTCTACTTTTTTCTGTGAAATGAATGGTGAAGCTGTCATGGGAAGAGCAACAGAGTAATTGAACAAACATTGCACTGGCTGCTTTAAAGGTCCATATTCACAGCAAGACATTTTTGTGCCATTTTCTCCGACGTGACAGTGGCCTCAATTCACTAAGCAGTTTAGACTAGTCTACAGATGGTCTTTAGTCTACTGATGGTTTGATGTAATGTTTTAGACCTGTTTTTAGACCTGGTCTAACATTCAGTAATTACACAATTCACAAAGGCAAACAAGGAGTAACCACGCCCACTTTTTCTGACAGAGACTAGACCAGCTGATTTCTTGTAGGTAAAGTAATTCTGTGAAGGATTTTAGATGTGAGGATGGAACCTTTTGAATCAATTATGCAGGAGTTTAATTGTATCCAGAGGAGAGCTCATCAAAGGAGAAGGATGTCGGTCATAGCTACTTGTTTGTGAATTGCATCTTTTGATAATTTCCCCTGTTTTACCCACCTAATTACCAAATGGTTTAGACCAGGTCTAAAAACAGGTCTAAATCATTTGTTAATAGTGAATTCCCCTTTGATGCAACTGACCAAACCATCAGTAGACTGAAAACCATCAGTAGACTAGTCTAAACTGCTTAGTGAATTGAGGCCATTGCCTAACAATGTTTCATGAAAATTAATTCAACGATGTTTAAAGTTTGCTGACGAACTGCAATGGATCATATCACGAACTGTTGTTTAAATTTTTTGCTAAAGTCAATGGACTTAAAGTGTAACTGCCGGGCATAAAATCAAAAATCAATTCTTTATTTTTATCTGGTAAAACAAGTAATAAGGATGCTAACCAGGCAATCTAAAGTTAAAATCTCTATTACTTTTCTAGTTGATAAATGATCATTCCCCAGTTTACCTGATTCTTATTTGGTACACACAAAATTTAGTACACAAAAAGGAAGTTGCAGGGCATGCTGGATTATCATCTTTTGCTTCTCTACTTCTCCTTCCCTACTAGAGAAGCAAAAAAGGACAACCCAGCATGCCCTGCAATTTAATTTTTGTGTACCAAATTTTGTGTGTACCAAATAAGAGTCGGGTAAACCGGGGAATGATCATTCATCAACAAGAAAAGTAATAGTGATTTTAACTTTAGGATTGCCTTATTAGCATCCTTATTACTTGTTTATCAGATAAAAATAAAGAATTGATTTTTGATTCTATGCCTGACAGTTACACTTCAAAGACAGCATTTCTACTTAGTGCTAAAAGATTCCTTACAGCTTTAAAACTACTATCCCAGAAAACATTCTAGCAGAACATCTCTGAAATGGTTAAACAAAACACTTTGTCCTGCTATTCAGCTTCAAATGCATCCAAACTGGAGATAACAGTATCTTTTTGTATTTGTTAAATACAAATGTATCAACACTGGAATGTAAACAAACACTCTCTGAGAAACTGTCTCTGCTTCAGGCACGCACAGTTCTGAATAGCTCATTAGATGATTTTAATATATGATAAAAAGCAGTTATAATAGAAAAAGAATAAAATGCAATGCCAGCTTTTATGGTAAGATAAACTACACTTTGGAAACTTGTAATTTGTAAACAGACAATATTACTTGTGCACAAAAGCAAATATGATAACTGTATGAGTAATAAAAAGTAGGAAAACACTTTTATTGAATGTTATGTCGGAGTTTTCAGACCACTTGTGTTCTGTTGTTCGTGTCCCATCATTCATGACATTTGCAGAGTTCCCTGATCCCATCTTCCTATGGGTACTCTGCTTTAGTGACTAGAACCCTGGGGCCTGACTTGGGGTACTGCACAATATATCAGAACAAACCTTTTTTTGGGGAATTTGCCTATTCACGTTGGGAACCTTTCTTTACAGTGTGTCACACAGCCTCACTTAAGTGATACCACACTGCATTCATAATATGAATGAACCATTAGGCTTCTATATATACTTTAATGAAAAAAAAAAAAAAGACAGACAGTCTAGAACAGGGGTAGGCAACCCACGGCTCCAGAGCCGCATGCGGCTCTTTTTCACCTTTGCCGCGGCTCCTAGTGTGTGTCAGTGGCTGCGGCACGCGTGTGACGTGTGCTGCCGCTGGCTGGCAGCCTATCAGAGAGGCCGCCAGACCGGTGCAGTGCAGGGCTTCGGGCAGCCAATTTCCCGTAGCCCTGCAGTGTAATGCAGGCAGGATGTGACGTCGGGAAGGAAGAGGATCGTGGGAGTTGCGCGCCACAAGGAGGTCAGGACCGGAGGTCGGGACAGGAGGAGATCGTGACAGGAGGTCTTCTGACTAGGTGAGTAAATGGGTTTTTCTTTTCATATCTGCTGAAGGATTGTGCATATTGGGGGCAGATCTGCTGAAGGATTGTGCATATTGGGGGCAGATCTGCTGAAGGATTGTGCATATTGGGGGCAGATCTGCTGAAGGATTGTGCATATTGGGGGCAGATCTGCTAACGATTTGTGCATATTGGGGTCATATCTGATCCTGTATATAGCATTAAGCTAAGAAACAATATATGCAGTGTTAGATTTGTTTTATAATGGTTTTGCAGCTCCCAGTTTTTTTTTCTCTTTTCGGAAACGGGTCCAAGTGGCTCTTTATGTCTTAAAGGTTGCAGACCCCTGGTCTAGGACGTGTACAGGGTTCCGTGGTGTCAGTGATTTCTCCTCCACTTTCCTGTGAGATTGACAATACTTGCCAAGTCACTACTGTAGTTCCTGCTATGAGCTGCAGAGGGATATCTCCTGCTTGACCTCTTCTTACTTTCCATGAAAAAGAATGGGTTGATCAGCAGAAAACCCTGCACTGATTGCACGGGGATCACAGGAAAACTGTCACCCAAAGTGATCACACAAAAATTGTTTTAGTAATCTTTTTCCAATGTCTCTAGTTACACTTCCTGTGAATGCATTCAAATAATATTTTGTTTTATTGCTGAAGTGGCAGGGTTTGCAGGCTGCGTGAGATGCTTGTTTCCTGGTCTGAAAAGATGTTTTCTATAGCTGTACTATAAACCTGGCTTTATAACAAAGTTCCTTGGGTGCATGCATTACAACGTACATTACAAAGTGACTAGAGCACACGTATGACGAGTTGCAGAGTTCTTTATGCTTTAGCCTTTACACCCTATTTTGGCCTCCTGTAACTTTCACCACACTGTGTGCCCTCTTTCTGTCTACAATGCAGGAAGGTATGAGCTTAGGCACAGATATACAGCACTGAACCAGGGATAACTGCAGGCATTGTTCTCTTCATTCTTTCATTTAAAAAAAAATAATTATTGGTTGAAATATACAAGGGGCTGACTTTTTACAATTTAAAATTATATTTGGATGGATCATTTAATCATAAAGAACGCTAGTAAACAGAAATATGCATGTGATTTATGTACATTTTATTCTAGCCTTCATCCCTGACCAGCACATAAAGTGGATTCCCAGCCCCTGACAAAGGCTGCTCATGCACATCCACATCCTCAGGCCATTAGTGCTTAGGCAGCCTTCCCTGGAGACCCAGCAAAGTAGCTGGAAGCTGCCGCTCACCTTCCTCTATTCTAGTGCATGAAATAGGAATATATTTTGCTGATATTGCTGCTTGCTTGAAGTCCAGACGTATTTGCTGTGCTGGCAGCAAGTGTGCTGACTGCTTGCCTTGCTGTTGGCTTATGACTTAACGGAGCTTGTGACGCCTCGACACGCCATTCTACATCTGGCGAGAGACGTAACCTGCTTTTATTATATCCATGGTAAAAAAAAAAAACAGGAGCTTACAAAAATAGATATGATAAATAAGCATGATTTATAGTTACACCATAAACTCAGGCTCTAGTTATAGAGAAATAAATGGGAGCTGAGCTAACTGACAAACATACTGGCAAGCTGAAGATCCTTTTATTCAGTAGAAACAATACTGTACATATTTATGAATGTTAAAGGGAAGACCCACGGAGTTGTTTTAAAAAATAAAAATACTAATCCACTTACCTGGGGCTTCCTCCAGCCCGTGCCAGGCAGGACGTGCCCTCGACGCAGCTCCGGAGGCTCCCGGTCTTCTCCCGTGGCTCTCCCGACCTGGCCAGGCCGGCTTCCTGGTCGGGCTTCTCCTTGCGCTCCAACGTGCGTCTCACGCGGTCGCGCTGACATCATCTGGCTTCCTACGGACTATACTGCGCAGGCGCAGAACTACTGCATGTTGGAGCGCACAAGAGCCCGACCTGGAAGCCGGCCTGGCCAGGTCGGGTGAGCCTCCGGAGCGGCATCGAGGGCATGATCTGCCTGCCACGGGCTGGAGGAAGTCCCAGGTAAGTGGATAAGTATTTTTATTTCTCCGTGAACCCTCCCTTTAAGGTGGCCATTCATGGTACAATTTTTTCGTTAAATGCTATCTATTGATGCAGCTTTTACAATTGAAAGTAATCAGAAGGTAATTATGGATTGCTTCTATAAACTGGTCGATTAGGGCATTTCCTCTTCAGATATGATTGTAAAATCCATTTTTCAGATTGATGGAATTTTCAATTCCAATCAACCAAGGAATAGTTTCCATCGATTTTCACCAAACACTGCACTTTTTTTTCCATGCAATTTGATCATAAATATTGCATTGAAAAATCGCATCTGGTGAAAATATTGTACGGTTAATGAGAACCTTCAAGGATACCCGAGGTGATGTGACATGAGATAGACATGTGTATGTACAGTGTCAAATACACAAATAACTATGCTGTGTTCCTTGTTTTCTTTCTCTGCATAAAAAGGAAAAAATCAAGTGTGCAAGTGACAATTTCTGTCTGGGCCGGGACCAGGTCGGACACTAAGGAATTACAGCCATAAAACACTTTCCTAGCAGAAAATGCTTTCCGAGAGCAGTAAAGAGATAAAAAGGGTCAATAATTAATAGATTTTAGTTTTATTTATTCATTTATTGTATTTATAAAGCACCAACATATTACGTAGCACTGTCCTGGCATATTTCAATGCATGTGGGCAGCACAGTGGCGTAGTAGTTAGCGCTCTTGCCTAGCAGAACTGGGTCCCCGGTTCGAATCCCAGCCAAGTCAACATCTGAAAGGAGTTTGTATGTTCTCCCCGTGTCTGTGAGGGTTCCCTCCGGGTACTCCGGTTTCCTCTCACATCCCAAAAACATACAGATAAGTTCATTAGCTTCCCCCTAAATTGGCCCTAGACTACAATAAATACACAGACATGTGACTATGGTAGGGATTAGATTGTGAGCTCCTCTGAGGGACAGTTAGTGACAAGACTATATTCTCTGTACAGCGCTGCGTAAGATGCTATTTATATATTAAATAATAATAATAATAATAATGTGTCATTGAGTAGAGACATTTAAACAGTAAAAACGGAAAAAGTATATATTAAAATAAAGTAAAATTGTGGGATATATTAAAAAAAAAAAAAAAAGTCATTTCCCGGAGAAGAAGGGTAGATACAGTTGTTTATCTCATCAGTTTATTTCCACCTTGGGTGTCCTTTAACACCGAGTCACAAGGAATTTTTCTCCCCCAATTTGTATTTTTTTTTTTTTTTACACAACTTCAGGTTTTAAAGAGAAATTGTTGCACTGAAAAAATAATTTAAATTATGAACACAGGCAGTATCAACTACAAGGAGTACGATTTTACATACTGAAGACTTCTTCTGTAGAATGGTGCAATGAGCAAGGATATAATGCACACAGCAGAAGACTATAGAAGCCAGCCAGATGTCGAGTCCTTTTACTGCGTTATTGTTACATAATTACCGAGCCATCTTAAGGGAAAAATGCTAATTATTACATAATCCCATTTGTGACTCTTATAGATAATATTGGATGGCATTCCTGTATTTCTCTTCGGGTGTCAAATGTGTGCTTCCAGATGCCAATTGAATGCTTCTGGTACTTGTAAAATAGAACAGGAGTTTTCCATTTAATCTACAGTACATAATAGTGGCTGGCAAAATCTTACCTTGGTTATGTCACAATCGTATCTATAGACCTAATCCTAATTAGGACTGGAATCATATACTATCATTTTGGTTTAAAAGGTCAAGCGTGAAGTTTTGGCGGTTTCCATTACATAACTACAGTTAATGCTTATTCAGCTTCCATAACTAGAAATGATGACCTGTTGACCTTTTTGTCGGTTCACTACATTTACAAGGGTCTTTCTCAGCTGAAGGAGGGTTATACTTTCTAATTAGTTATTAGTTACACGCTATCTCTCTGGTTCTGTTAGTTGGAGTGTGAGTTGACCTTACGCTGGGCATACACGGCTCGTTTTGCCGCTCTATCGATTCCCCACTCGATTCTGCAGGCGATTCTCTTATCTTCCGCTCGTTTTTCTTATCTTTTTCCATTGTCCTCAATGCAGGATCGAGCGTTGAAATGATCGGTTGGGAGATCAGACGTGTAGGAAATTATTTATTGAGTCATCTAAAATGACTCAGAATAGAGCTGTGTATTCCCAGCATTACTTTGTAGTGAGACTTTCCGAACTAGAGAAACGTTCTCTCTTCTTATGTCACTTTAACCACTTCCCTAGGCTAGGCTATTTCCCCTTAAACACTAGAGTATTTTTCTTCATTTCACAATCCTTCTATCCATGCGCCAATAACTTTATTACTACTTATCACAACTAAATGATCTATACCTTGTTTTTTTCACCACCAATTAGGCTTTTTTTTGGGTGGTACTTTTTGCTAAAAATAATTTTGTATGCAAATGTATCGGATTCCACTTGATGATGCCATCAAGCCACAACCCAGTCTATTTGGCACGTAGAGGATGACAGCGGTAGGGTACAATGAGGAGCCCGATCGTCACTGGAACCAGGATAGGTGATGGATACTTTTAGAGTTATCATCTATGCTACTCAATTGCAGCAATGGGGAGAGTGGTATTTAAGGGTTGGAATCGAGACCCCGGATTATTATAGTTAGGGTTTAGGGGTTTTAATGAGCACATGTGCATGCTAGCAAGAACACTTTGCTCATTAAAAGCTACAGATTCACGTCGTTCAGCATTCATGGGGTTTCTGCAACGACGTGCATGTACTGTAGCTCAGTATTAAAGTGATTTTATATATGTACTTTAGTTTTACATGCTTAATAAGGTAACCACTTTTAGTCATTTTTGTTCCTGTAAGCAGAAGGTCAAAGTTAAGTGTTTTTTGTACCACCACAAACTAAACAGTTAGTTTTTTAGGACTTCAAGTAGTTTCACATTTTTTTTTTAACAAATCAGTTAGATTATAGAAAATGTATAATTTATGAAAGAGAAAAACGTCAGCAGAAGCAACAATCCACACAGTTGTATATACAAAATGTAGTAAGGTTAAGTCTTTCATATCGATGTAAAATAAAATTACTCCTCTGAACATTATTGCTTAATTGGTTTAGAGTTCTCTATTACACATTTATAACCACTTAATGGACACCATTCCATTCAGGGGGGCAGGAATGATTGCATTAACCAGTGTATGTGTAAAGCTTGGTAGTTGACTTGTGTCAGGGGCAAACTGTGGGATTTTTCTTTTAATACAGAAAGCAGTTCCACAGCTATTAGTGGTAGAATTGAACACTAAACTTATCTACTATGCAGCTTTTCAGATAATTTGCCCAGTATTAGTGGAATGTTTCCAAGGTGATAGGTGTGTTTAATTGCTTGTTAGAGCATGTATGGAGATAGAAAACAAATGCTAATACTTGTTGATGGCTATATGCAGGATCTCTTCTTTAGATTTCATACATGAGAGCGAATGTCTTCTACAGTGTTCATTGTACTATTTAATGGCATGCTTACGTTATTGCAGAAGAAGCACTTGAATGTGCACAGCTTGAAATATGAGATTGCATTTGTTTGTAACCTTTCTTATAGTCCAGGCATGGGCAAACTTGGCCCTCCAGCTGTTGAGGAACTACAAGTCCCACAATGCTTTGCAGGAGTCTGACAACCACAGTCATGACTCATAAAGGCAAATGCATTGTGGGATTTGTAGTTCCTTAACAGCTGGAGGGCCAAGTTTGCCCATGCCTGTTATAGTCGGAATATTTTGATCACTAGCTTGGAGATTAGAGAACTTAATTAATTGGTCATACAAAGTATTCTAGTTGCGCTATAGAACTAGTGGACAATGTCATGTCATGAGTTTGGCCTGTCATTGGATCAGTTGAATATAGGTAAGTGCCCACAGGAACCATTAACAAAAGTAAACTGAACAATGCTTGTGAAAGCATGTTTGGAAAGAATGTGGTCAGTGATTTTTTTTTTATTTATTTTTTTTGCAGTGCATAAATGGCATACTCAATGGCCTGAGTACTGCTAAACAATGCTTTTCAAGTGCACCACAACAGGATATGTGATGCATTAAATAAAAAATGCTACGCCAAGCTTATTGAAGGGAACTACAACAAGTGTACCCTGTTCCATAATATTCCAGGCAAAATACAAATAGTATGAACAAGATTTTTTTGAAAAGAAAAGAAAAATACAGATGCCTTCAGCAAACTTAAAGGGATACTGTAGGGGGTCGGGGGAAAATGAGTTGAACTTACCCGGGGCTTCTAATGGTCCCCCACAGACATCCTGTGCCCGCGCAGCCACTCACCGATGCTCCGGCCCCGCCTCCAGTTCACTTCTGGAATTTCAGACTTTAAAGTCAGAAAACCACTGCGCTTGCGTTGCCGTGTCCTCGATCCCGCTGATGTCACCAGGAGCGTACTGCGCAGGCACAGACCATACTGGGCTTCTGCTATACACTCCTGGTGACATCGGCGGGAGCGAGGACAGCAACGCAGGCGCAGTGGTTTTCTGACTTTAAAGTCAGAAATTCCAGAAGTGAACTGGAGGCGGGGCCGGAGCATCGGTGAGTGGCTGCGCCAACACAGGATGTCTGCGGGGGACCGTTAGAAGCCCCAGTAAGTTCAGCTCATTTTCCCCCGACCCCCCTACAGTATCCCTTTAAACCTCTGTTTAGCATAGAAGTTACATGCGACTTGGTTAGGAGTGTTTCTTGGGCCATAACACTTTTGAAACCAATAATTTTTAAAATTTGCTCAGTGATTGGACGTTGGTGCAATAATTTTTACTGCAGGACTTAATGTAGGGTGTACAAGTAATTGCTTGCTCTGCAAATACTTTTCAGTATAGAATACATTTTATTCACTTGCATCAGATGTTGTCCAGCGCTGTTTATGTACTGTACATGATGGCATGTTTATTTTTATTTATTTATTTAAAGAGTAACTGTTGGGCAGTAAATACAAAATTAATTTTCTAGTGCAGGCTGTTACAATAGTCAAGAGGATGCTAACCAGGCAAATCCAAACTTTAAAATCTATCTTACTGTGCTCCTTCTCTCCCCATGCCCCCAGGCTCTAAGATGGTACGCAGACTAACACAGATGCAAAAGAGAAGTGACATGCTATGCTGTATCAGCCTGATTGGCTGAAGCCTCTGTCACTCACCTCTCTGCGCTGCAATTGGCCGCCTTGTCTCCCACTGGTCTCTTGATCTTGCAGCCGCGTTAGTGCGCAGGGAGGGGGGATGAAGGCTGTCTTCGGTCACTGTCCTACGGCCCCCCTCCTCCAGAGGCATGTCCACTCCCCCCCTTTGCCCTTCTGCAGCCTTCCGCATTCTCCCGCATTCTCCCTCTTCCCTGTACTGAATTTCGGGGAAGGATGAAGGTGGTGCACACTGACTCCCGGAATAATGGTTCCAGGCGCTGCAGTTCCCTTCTATACTCTCTGCACTGCCGCCGGTGGTAGTGCAGAGAATAGATGGGAACGGCAGCGCTTAGATCCATTGTTAGGTGAGTCTGTGCCTGCTGCCTTTATCCTCCCTGCTGTGCTCACAATCATTGCGGGGCAGAGGGGGATGGGGATGGGGGGGGGGAATTCTTTAACCTGGAGGGTACAAAACGGCCCCTGCCAGGAGACTAATAAAAATTGAAAATAAAGAGTAAAACAAAATGTGGACAGTACAATACATCTAATATATAAGTAGAGCAAGCATTTATCTACTTGAATATGTATTTTTTGTGGGGGGTAGGTATATGATGGCTAATAGTTCCTCTTTAAGTATTTATATAGCACCGACATATTGCGCAGCAATGTGTACATAGTATATTGTCTTGTCAGTAACTGCCCCTTTAGAGGGGCTCACAATCTAGTCCCTACTATAGTCATATGTCTATGTATGTATCGTGTAGTGCATGTATCCTAGTCTAGGGCCAATTTAAGGGGGAAGCCAATTAACTTTATATGTATGTTTTTTTTGGGATATGGATAGAAACCCACACAGACAGGGGTCGAACAAACAAACTCCTTGCAGATGTTGACCTGGCTGGTATTCGAACCAGCTATAAAGGACAGTAGGTTCTTCAGGCTGAACTGCAGGGGCATAACTAGAGGGGAGCAGCATCTGCAATCGCAGGGGCCCCAACTTCTAACCTTCCCTTCTTCCAATTCAGGGGACTATTATTCAGATCAGGTGTTTTTGTGACTACATTTGTTATGGGTGTGAAGATCACGATGAACACACTTGTTTTATGACCCTTGTGAGATGGGCCCAAGGCCAGGAAGGGTACCAAGAAAAGGCAATAGAAGGGCTATGAAAATTGGGGGGGCCCCATCAAAGTTTTGCTGAGGGCCCCATAAATTGTAGTTACGCCACTGCTGCCTTGGGAAGCACTGGTTCCACAGTCTGCCTCAACTGTTGCCTGGAGCAGATGGCGTGAAGGCATATGTGCTTTATGTGTATACCTTAGAGTTTATCTTCCTCTTTAAATTTCTGTGCAAACCATTCTTCAAATACATCCCAAAGTCTTGTTATCTGCCACTGGCCTCATTTTGCTGTGGTTTCCAGCAGCCGTTGCTCTCTCGGCTGCCTAATGCATGAAGTGACAGCATTTATTACAACCTTGATGCTTCTAACAAGCTGCTTTCTGCTTGAATAATTAGTATATGAAGTAGGTGGGAACCTTCCATCCCTGCCTGGGGGGATTCTAGCTGCTGACATCAAGGCTTTTGGAGTGGAGGATTCCTATGAGCTCCTGGGTGTTTTCCTAGTGAATGAACAGTACTTTAAAGGTATTATCCAAACAAACCTTACATCGAAAATAAGATTAAAGCATTTCTGTCTCTATGCTTGTAATCTCAACCCCAGGCAGGAAATGGGAAGACTGATTCCTCAGACAGTCTGAGATGCTGGAAGCATTTGTCTTTGTTAATTTACATGGATAGTAGTGGTAAATCTGAAAGAGCATGCTGGTGGATTTGAGATTTCACTGGCGCATTTCAAATAATAGCACCTGACAGTTTACCGGCAGCTAAAGTAGATTTTCTCTCAGCAAAGCCAAATATTGTGTGGAAGCTGTGCAACCTGCATAAATAACTTGCAGAATGAGGCCAGAGTACGCCTTTCACTTGAGAGCAAATGACTTGATGAAGGTGGAGAGGAAGTGGAACGTGCCAGCTAGGACATACAATTTTGTCATGCTCTGTGTCACCCTGTCCTTATCCTTTTCCTGCTCTCATGCCATGATATTTATATTTATGCTTTCTTTCTTTCTTTTTATTTTTTTCCTTTGTTAAAGTCATGGTATCAAATGTATTTTTCCTATAAGGCAAAACTGTAATCTTTAGACTTTAAACCTGAGAACAGGATTCAAATGACTATGCCTTTCCTTCAGATTATTCCACAGCTCATGTCTCCGTTAGATTTGTGAAACATTTGTAAATACCCCTGAAACCTTCATCTCTGCTCCCCCTATATCCTTTTCATTCATAACCTTTTCCTGAATACACGTCAGAGACTTCTTTTATCAGATCATATTTGCCTCCTTCTCTAATGAGTAAAATGGTCCCTGAAAAACCAACCCATTTTTCTCTGTACCCTTCCACGTCATTGCCCAGCAGTAGCTTTCCTTCAGCTCCAGCTACTGCCATCTCCTTCATTTAATTCTATGTCCCTATCTATTTAGCTAGGTACAAATGCTCAATCAATTCTTTAGGTGACACTGTGCTTCACAAACCGTGCACAGATGCATCCCATGGCTACAGCAGAGGGACGAGTCTGGTTCTTTGGAGAAGGAGGGACAAACGCCCAGCAAACTATGGAGTACCTACCTGTAGGCGGGGTGAGGAGGGGAACAATAGGATTGGGCTTCACTTGTGTCATTGTCACTAAAGATCTTGTGTGCTGGATCTTTGTGACCTTGGGGATGCCTGTACACTTAGATTCTCAGCCAGGAAAGTCCTTAGTGGCTACCTTGGCCACGTGTTATCTAGCATGTACACATTGCTTAGGATTGCAAGTTTGCTAGGGCACATTTTTTATGACTGTTCACTTTAAGTTTGGAATTTACGTCAAACAATTAAAGTGAACCTGTGTCCAAATATTTTAGGAGTAAGACTTCTGCCTAATGCTTCATACACACTTGAGATAAAAGTCTTTGGAAAAGGCAAGATCACAGACCAATTTTACCCCCTTCCATGTAGTATGAGAGCCATAGTCTACACAGTCTATTCTATGGAGCTGAACTCCCCATCAGATAAAATCTTTGCAAGATGCTGCACACAAAGATGCTGTAGACATTCAAAAGATCATTATCTGCAAAAGATCTGTTCCTGCAAAATATCCATTCCTGCAAATTGCATTCATAGTTTATGATATCTGCAGATCATCATACACACCTTGTTTAACAGACAATCATCTGCAGATCTGGCAATCATCTGCAGATCTGAAAATCCATCCTGGTGGATCTGATCTGCAGATGATCTGCAGATGATTGTCTGTTAAACAAGGTGTGTATGAGGATCTGCAGATATCATAGACTATGCATGCATTTTGCAGGAATGGATCTTTTGCAGGAACAGATCTTTTGCAGATAATGATCTTTTGAGTGTGTACGGGCATCTTTGTGTGCAGCATCTTGCAAAGATTTCTGTCTGATGGGGAGCTCAGCTCCAAAGAATAACCTGTGTAGAGTATGGCTGTCATACTACATGGAAGGGGGTAAAATTGGTCTGTGATCTTGCCTTTTCCAAAGACTTTTATCTCAAGTGTGTATGAAGCATTAGGCTCATTCACATGGGAGTTAAATGATGGCCAAGACGCTAATTGTTTCATCACTGTTTATTCAAGTGAATGGACAGCGCTGGTGCTATGGTTTACAGCTATTTACTATCATTTGTGCAAACAGCCTTTTGATCCCTATTTTTCCCATCATCGGAGGCGACCCAGGGGCGTTAAACCTCCTGTGTCCACCTGTGGTATGAAAAATTAAGATCACTGGGAAATGCCTCCAAAAGCTGCCAAATGCACTTTTATGCTTGTTAGCAGAAAAGCATTTGAACGAGACACCCCCAGAAGCCTGTGTGAACCATGCCTAAGTCCATGAATTGTTCCTGCTTTTTCTTTGCCTGCTTAGCTTCTCCAGTTGGCCAGCTGCCACAATCAATAGTTATGTGGTATTGGTGACGGGATTACTGTTAACTGGTCTTCAATAAGTCTAGTGTAACTCTTCTAGTAAAAGAGATAAACATATAGCCCCAGACCTAGTTTAGAAAATATTAATGCTAGTTGCCCTTAGCATCCAGTTTCATTTCCAATCCAGCACTGTAAAAATTACAATCTGAAGCTGGATAAACATTTCCAGTAACCTCAACAGTCATTCTTGCCTATCCTGAGAAAGCTGAAACAGCTATGACTTACTTTACTCATCAGAAATTGAAACCGTGAATTCTAAAATGTACAGGTCACAAAACAGAAGAAAGAGACTGGCAAATCTGTACATTTCTGGTTTCTTTGACATTTTGCTATTCAGTGTGTAATGTTGGAGCTTTGTAAATAAGACTATGTGATATTTGCTAGATTTATTCAGTGGATTTCTTTTCCTACTATCATCTGATTTATATTCCGATAGCAACAGATCCTAATATATGAAGCTACAAAAGCAGAAAGTTTCACCTTATCTCATTATCTTTTACATTTCCAATGAAGACCTGCAAGTAAGATATAATGGGGCTTTGGTATGCATTTATATGGTTAGTTTGATTATTTTATATGACCTGCATGGAACAATACAGTCACAAAAATTCTGGTAATGAGAAGGAATTATTCAAAATGGTATACAGAAGCAAATCGACATCCCATTCTGCCCTGTATTAACCAGATGTATTGAGCTGTGCATATTTCTATTCCATGACAAGGGGGGAGTTTCTGATAGTGAGATGGAGATGGATTAAGGTGAAATAGTGCCCAACCTTTGCCACCTGACTTTTGGTAAGATTTAGTGGGGACTAGCATCAACAAGGCCCCTAATCTCTCTCCAGAATTTATTCACTGATCTGGTGGATCTATGTGTGCATTTTGATGGTTTTAGTAAGTTCAGTGATGCACACCACATTCAGCTTTATGTGAGCAATAATGTACTCCCATGACCCATCAGTTCTGCTTAGTGAATGGATATGCAAATAATTCCATCATACCCCTGAAAAACCAAACGCACATGCTGATCCACTGTGTGATGTGTACATCCAGTCAAGTTATTGTATAAACCATACTAATCCAGGCTGCAGACAGCATCTGTTTCAGGCTAAACAGACTATGAAAAGCATAGATCAATAAGGCTCTATAGGTGGGACATGGGCATTTTACAGAATATCTAGTTGAGTCATTAAGAAGCAAAATTGAAATTTAGCCTAGCTTGTCAGTAAGAGGATTTTTAGGTTCCTTTCAGTTTCCTACACAAGCCAAGCATTTCTGGTTCATCATAACTTATTTTAAAAAATCTGATTTACTTATCTGGGGCTTCCTTCAGGCCCTAGAAGCCTATGGGTTTCTCGCCACATCTCCGCTCTCAGGCAGTCTCCAGGAGTCCCCTCCATATGGTGGCTTTTGCACATGTGCTCCCATGGCCGGAAGTATTTATATGCTTTCACTGTATGTATGCTTTACTGTATGGTTGCACCACATATCTAACGTGTGTTGGTATTGCAATGCAACATGTGCAGTGCCTATGTGTGTACCTGAGATCCAGGAACTCTTTATGACAAATTCTGATATGAAATAGGTGGCTGTATTTTGAATATATTGTGTTTAAATTACATTTTACGGCTTGACTAGATCCCTGTAAGTGTGCGGTGAGTGAACTTTAGAAGGGGGAAAAAATATATAAAATCAGAATTTTCATCAAAGTTTGACAGCCTTTAGCTGTACAACTGTTGTGTGAGTCGGCCCCGAGCATGTCTGGTAAAGCAGTCAGCAGGCAGTAATGTAATTCAGTGGCTTTAGAGGATGTTTAAGTGAAAGAAAAAGCATAAGGTTGTTTAAAATAGACCTTTTTTTGTCAACCATTGAATGAAATGTGTTGGTTAAAAAAACAGCCTTAATAACACGGGATGAATTATTTAGTCAGCTCTTAAAACACTCTCAGGTTTAATAACCATTGAACTTCACTACATGGTTTGAATAATATGTTGCTATAGGAAGCCAAAATCAGCTGCTTTTGCCTCATTGCCATCTGGTGTGAACTGGTCGTTCTAATTTAAGCTGTGCAGAGGAACTGTTAAGATTATTAAAAGTTTTGTCTCCTCTAGGTTTATAGTTTGCACTTCAAGACAGTGATTATAAATGTGTTTATATTTGCTGCACCCTTCCTCTTCTGTTCACAGCTTTGTATTGGTGTTGTTAACACTCAGAGTTCCAGGCTCTTTGGGTTTGTATTGTACACGGGCTGGAATAGGTTAACTAAATGTTTGTTTTGGGTAGATTTTCATTTGTCTAGCAGCTTCTAGAATTGGGAATTTCCTGTGTTGCTTGGGACTTGTTATGGTCAATTTGTAATCTTTAAAATATTTATTCAAAATCTTTGTCTTTTGAGGATCCTAATTACTTCTGATTAATACATGCCTTAAGCTGACTTGAGCATTGGAGACTCATCCTTGGTGTTTTCTAAGATATATAGGACACAGGATTTGGCCTGCTGCAGGCTGCTTCCTTTAGGCACCATTCGACTCCTGCTATGATAAGACAGCAATGTAAGCTAACATTAAAGCAAATAATGATATGTCTCAAGGCTACTCATATGATAAAAGGGATCATCTCAATTTAGATCCATCATTAAAATACTAACACATTCTTGTAGGTTTGATGGAGTGTAAGTATGTGTGAATATGCAGCCCGTCCTGTGAGGTGTAATATACATTTAAAAAGAGATGCTAAGATGCTCTTCACAAGGTCATGCTTTGAGAAGTAACCTCACTGTGCTGTTATATTATATATACTTGCAGGGATGCTCAGTGGTTTGACAGAATTAGGCTAAAGTGCTCTCCTTCCAAACCAATTCAGGTGGGACTCTCCTTGTTATGTAGAGCTGTCCTGCCTCACAAACTGAAAATCTCTCTTCATTACTGGGTGGTTTTCAGTAAATGTACACTGGTCTATTCCCTGATTCTCCTTATACAGCATTTCAGGCTTTAGGTGGAACTGGTAGAATGAAATTCCTGCTGGCTTTTTACAGTTTTAAGAAATACTCATATGAGGATTTTCTTGCAAAGGCACCCCCGTGATGTAAGAAAGGGGGGGGAGGGTCTTTTTAGCATGAAAACTGGGGTTAAGGGTAGAACCTTCCATCCTCCAGTTTACATTGTCAGCGTCTGCACCAAAGAACCTTCCAAAGAAGATATAAATCCATCCACCAGCTTACATTGTCAGCGTCTGCACCAAAGAACCTTCCAGAGAAGATATAACTCCATCCACCAGCTTACATTGTCAGTGTCTGCACCAAAGAACCTTCCAGAGAAGATACAACTCCATCCACCAGCTTACATTGTCAGTGTCTGCACCAAAGAACCTTCCAGAGAAGATATAACTCCATCCACCAGCTTACATTGTCAGTGTCTGCACCAAAGAACCTTCCAGAGAAGATACAACTCCATCCACCAGCTTACATTGTCAGTGTCTGCACCACCTTCCAGAGAAGATATAACTCCATCCACCAGCTTACATTGTCAGTGGCTGCACCAAAGAACCTTCCAGAGAAGATATAACTCCATCCACCAGCTTACATTGTCAGTGTCTGCACCAAAGAACCCTCCAGAGAAGATATAACTCCATTCACCAGCTTACATTGTCAGCGTCTGCACCAAAGAACCTTCCAGAGAAGATATAACTCCATCCACCAGCTTACATTGTCAGTGTCTGCACCAAAGAACCCTCCAGAGAAGATATAACTCCATTCACCGGCTTACATTGTCAGCGTCTGCACCAAAGAACCTTCCAGAGAAGATATAACTCCATCCACCAGCTTACATTGTCAGTGTCTGCACCAAAGAACCCTCCAGAGAAGATATAACTCCATTCACCAGCTTACATTGTCAGCGTCTGCACCAAAGAACCTTCCAGAGAAGATATAACTCCATCCACCAGCTTACATTGTCAGTGTCTGCACCAAAGAACCCTCCAGAGAAGATATAACTCCATCCACCAGCTTACATTGTCAGTGTCTGCACCAAAGAACCCTCCAGAGAAGATATAACTCCATCCACCAGCTTACATTGTCAGTGTCTGCACCAAAGAACCTTCCAGAGAAGATATAACTCCATCCACCAGCTTACATTGTCAGTGTCTGCACCAAAGAACTTCCAGAGAATATGCAACTCCATCCACTGACTTACATTATCAGCATCTGTACCAAAGAAACTTCTAGAGGAGATACAATTCCATCCTCTGACCTTACATTGTCAGTGTCTGTACCAAAGTCAGGCTTGGTCTTTAATTCTACAGTCAAGAAATAATTTTACTGAAGAAAAATGTAAAAACACACGCTAAGAATAGAACATCATTTGGAAAACAGTCATAGTCACAGCCATGGGTTATGTATTTTATTTCATTAAAAATGTTTTTTCAAGGTGTGGCATAAAAAAAGAAAAAAAAACTTTGAATGATTTCTGCTAAATTGACAATGCTATACTTTAATAGGCTCGCTGCTTTTAGAAAATATATGATTTATATATCAATGGAAATATTGGCTTAGCCAACAAAGGTACAAAATGGGAGTGAGACCATAATGACAAAGGGTTTACTTCATATTGAATTAACCCTTCCAGTAAAGCAGTATTGCCATTTAACCTTGTCAGGTCTAGAGGTTCAAGCAATTTTAGAGGCACGTGACATGAACCGGTTCTGTTTTGAGGAATAAATGGCATCAAGAAAGTGGCGAGGGTGCTTATTATGCAGGCTTACCACTAGGTTTAGCTGTGCTATCATAATACCACATTACCCTCAATAGGCAGCCCTATCATTGGTTTTATTTTCTGAATATTATACAGCACTGTCATGATTATCCATAAACTATAGGTAAGTGTACCTAGCATTTCAATAATGTATTACTGCAAAGCCTGCGTTTTGTGTAACTTCATTCACTTTCTAATTGCATTTTTTGTTCCGTCGCAGTATAGTATGCCTGATACACCGTGCATTATGTAAAATTGCTTTTAGAAAGCTACACTGCAATTTTGGCACTGATTGTAGCTTTTGTTTTAGGAAAAAAGGAGGGAGAGGAGATAAGAGATATAATTTTGCTTAGATGAGGATACACAATCACAGACCTTGACTGGTTTCTCCTTGCTGAAGTTTCACACAAGCATTCTTTTTGATTCACAGAGAAGCGTGAGAGCTGTGCACACAGGAATTGTATACTCCCTTTTCTATTCAGGCTTTTTGTGTGGTTTAGGTATTCCAGTTTAGGTCCTTGTTACTTTGCCAACATGTTGATACTTTTTCTGAATAGGGAAGGAAAGGTTGTGCTCATAGTCAATTTAAAATCCCTTTCCTTCCCATTCTGGTCATTTTATGACTTTCAACAGTTTAATATGCATTTCATTCTGCTAAATTATGAAATCTTTGTATGCTCAAAGTATTTGCTAGTGTCGTATTGTTACATTCAGTCTAGTGGTTTAAGTATTGGATGATGTTGTGTAAAGTTAGTAAAATCTCATTGTTTTGTGTGTAGCGATAGCTCAGGAGGATTAAAGTGAAATGGAAAGTGTTACTTAGAATATATTAGTCAAAAGATACTTGTACTAGCCCTCATCTAGAATGAAAATTGTCAGGTGTAACGGGCAATCATCACTTTAGCCTCTAACACACACCCACACTGTTTCCACTACACGCAGATTGGATGCAGAAAAACTGACTCCAATGAATGCCTATGGGAAAATCTGCATCAGAAAAATTGTGTTTAGTGGAAACAGGCCCATAGGCATTCATTGGGGTCAGTTTTTCAGCATCCATTCTGCATCCATTCTGCATCCAATCTGTGTGTAGTGAAAACAGGCCCTTATGCGCTCATGGGCCTATAACTGATTTATAGAAACTGTAGCATACTAATCGAACACAAAGTTAATTCAGGCCTCAATTCTAAAAAATAAAGATAATTTTATTGTGGATGATATCCAAAAGACAAGTATCACAAGTCACAGATGATTAAAATCATTTAAAAACACATGAAGAGCCCCAGCTGAGGGGCGTTTAGAATTGAGGCCTGAATTAACTTTGTGTTCGGTTGGTATGCTACAGTGAGAATATATTAGTGCCACACTCTTGGGCTCGGTTCACACTGCAAGGCAAATAGGCCCGTTTTGCCAGATCGCGAAAACTGACAGTCGACAGAGCTCATGTTGTTAATATGATCTGTTCACATTGTCGGTCTGGAACAGATCTATTTTAACTGCTCCTATAAATGCAAGATTTTTCTGGATAGCGGATGCATTTTCTATAAGAGGCTATGGGGGTGGGGGTGCATCTGCTCCGGACTCCAACTGGACACTAAACACCATTGGAACAGACACTGAACTGTCCGCTCTGAATGGGCCCTTTGTGATCTGGCCCTAGTGCTGTTCTTTAATAAGAGTTACAAGACCAAACTACATTACCAGTAGAGTCTGCAATTATGATAAATCAAAAAAAAAAAAATAGTCCCAAATCTGGGATTTGTCCCCGTGGAAGCAGTGGAATAGTTCAGTGCTATGGTGAACAGTCAGAACTTATTGTCACTTGCTAGTTTGTACTTTTGTTGAACATATTCCCAAGCAAATATATGTTATGTGTTGCTCAAGACCGGGCACTGCTTGTAGCATATTATAGTGCTGGACACAATTTCATTCAAACATTCGCTTTTATGAAAGCATATTAAAAGGTATGTGGGTATATGAGTAGCTAGAGAATCTGAGCACTATTATTACACCGTACAGCATAAACACACACCGGTTTAGATGTGTGAACTCTTCCAAAAGCATTCATCAAGCTTATCTGTTTTCATGTGACCTCATCACTGAGTTTTCCTTGGCTGAAAACCTTGGCGTAAAAAAAGAACTGTGACCTCACTCATAAGTCTCAACAGCTATTTTACTAACTGACCTTCATCACCAAGGCAACCACTGTAAATATGTGTCCTTCTGCTGGACAAGTGCACATCTTTTTTTTTTTTTTTTTTTTTGGCTAAAGTTGAATTACAAGCAAAACAGGCTAGTAAGTAAGTTTTTTTTTTTTTTTTTGTTTTTTTTTTTTTTTTAAATGTACCATTCTGAAATACAGTACAGCAAATCCAAGGAATGATTTAAAGTAAACTGGAGATATACTTCAAAAGGTATTTCCACCAGTGGTGATAAAGGTGTTGCACATTGGGGTTCCTGGACCAGCGGGGCTCACATGGGACCCCCATCAGTCCCCGCATTAGCTCCTTTATTGATCCCTCCCCTGCACACACCTCTCGTACACTGCCATTGTCTATAGTAAGTTCTTGTACTCATAGAGTGCTTGAGAGGACCCCGTGTAAAACCAACACCGGGGCCCACGGCTGTTTAGATACAACTCTCATTTACATGTTTGTTATGAAAAGGCCACAAGCATGAATTACCCAATTGTTCTTTCCATCTCATCTTGCGGCCAGCTAAGAGTTCAAAGTCTTGACAGTTCATTGGCATCCATGGCAACAGTTCTCTATTTTGAGTACAGACCACAGTCCAGAAACACCTGCCTTGTACAGTGCAGGAGCCATTGTTGCTTATTTTCAGCACCTGTACATTGACTAGCAGAGAAGGTTGTTTTTTCTTTCTGACATTTTCTGTTAAACCTTATGGCTGTACAGAATGACTGTATTTTAAAAGCACATGAAATATGGTGGATATTAAAGTTTGCAGGACAGTGAGCCTATATGAATGCAATTTGTTATGCGGAAAAGTTTTATTTCCGTTAAAGTACTAGTTTCCCTAGAACACTTTATTTTTCACTTAAAATAGCAAAGGTAATACAGTACAGGGAATGCAGAGAAACATTCCCAAAGCCTCTATGCAGACGCTAATTAGGAGATGCAGTAATTTCCTGTTTAATACTAGCTTTAAACTGACTGAGCTGTTTTGCTCTTCTACAAAGAAATGACTAGAGCACTGTATCCAAATAAATTCCTTCTGTATCAAGCTGATACTTTTTTTTTTTATAAAATTAATAAATATTTTACAAGAGGCTGTTCAGTATTCATTTTCACCGCGCAGTTGCATTTTACTAGTTTAAAAAATGTTTGTATTTTTCTGAAGATTCATAAATTTAAAAAAAATAAACTAGTAAATTGCAAAAAAAAAAAAAAATAGTATCACACCACATTTGGCATGCAGTTGTCTTCCACTACAGTTGACTTTAGAGTGGGATGAAACTCCATATAACTGAAACCATTAAAACAAATATCCAATAAGAAATGATTTATTTAGCTTACCTATCCTGTTGTTTTAGTGTTCACTGCCAGATTTAAGAGAAATTTGATATGAAAAAAGAAAAGAATATATCTGCTGGTGTTTCATTTTTACAGTTTCTCTGTTATGCCAATAGTCACTTCTGCGCTTTTCTTTTCAAGAATGCTGTAATTAGCAGTAGCAATGAGCAAACAAAAGCTTTCCTCGGTGGTGGTGGGGGGGGGGGGGATTGTGGTGGATAGGACATTATGCTTCAAACAGTTTAGAGAATTACACTTGATTGCCTCCATACCTTTCACTGAATAAATAAGGGCAGGGGGAAAGGGAGGAGGGTAGCTCCTAAAGCAATTAGGTTTCTACTTGGACAAATTGCAGATAAAAAGCTGCTTGGATTCCCTAAAGGTGCGTACACACGGTCTACTGTAACAAACGACGGGTCCATCAGACCCTCCCGCTGGGTGGGCGTTCTGCCGACAGTAGAGCATATGTACTGTCTGTCAGCAGACTGATAAGGCTATTTCTGAACGATCCGCTGAAACAGCCTTATCAGTCTGCTGACAGACTGTACACACGCTCTACTATCGGCAGAACGCCCGCCCAGCGGGAGGGTCTGGCGGACCCGTCCTATACAGTAGTGCGTGTGTACGCACCTTTAGGGGCAGTTGCTCATACAGGTACAGTCTGAGGGCCTTAGAATGTTTACACTTAGAGGTTACAATTTAAGGGTAAACTATCACTTTTAGGCATATTTTTTTAAGTAGATTAAAGATTGACTTTGATAAAAATGTGGCCCTCCTAATCAAAAATCTATTGATCATTGTTTGAGAATACCAAAACTTTGGGCGATTAATGGGGTATCTGTTGAAAAAGGCGCTTGAGCCATCTGTGTAAAAAGTTTAGTTTAGACTTACCGGTAATAGTGTTTCTAACCATTCTAGTGTATGGCTTGAAAATGAGACTCCAGGCTCCTCCTCCTGGGGAAACACAATTAGCAAGAAGATTAAAAGCCCCCACCCCTCCCTCTAAGCCTCAGTATGTCAACAAGAAGCCGGCCACCAAGATACCCCGAGTGCCCTAACTGCTGACTTACTCCCTAAACCACACCATCGTGTGAATAGAGTGAAGGAAGATATATAAAGGATAGGGAGGGATGATGTACGCCATACACTAGAATGGTTAGAAACACTATTACCGGTAAGTCTAAACTAAACTTTCCCTAACCATTCAAGTGTATGGCTTGAAAATGAGAGACAGACAAGTAATCTCACACTTACATCAGGGAGGGACTGCTGCCTGTAACACTTTACGCCCAAATGCCATATCTTGTCCCGACAGGACATCTATTCTGTAATACCTCATAAATGTCGTCGGGGCTTTCCATGTGGCTGCCTGGCAAATCTGTTGGAGTGATGCTCCTGCTTTCTCTGCCCATGATGTAGCAATTGCCCTTGAAGAATGCGCCGTGACTCTTGGCGGCACTTCTTTTCCCCTACTTGGGTATAACTCAGTTATAAGTTGTTTTTTTATCCATCTTGCTAGCGTCGACTTTGACGCCTGAGCTCCCTTATTTGGGCCCATATATGTCACGAACAAATGACTTGACTTTCTAAATTCTTTCGTCTTTTCCAAATAGTGAAGGATTGTTCTCCTGACATCCAAAAAACTACTTTTTTTCCTTTTCGTTGGATGGATTATGGCAGAAGGAAGGTAGCACTACCTATTGCGTCCTATGGAAGTCCGACACTACTTTTGGAAGAAAGTTCGGGTCTGGTGTCAAAATTATTTTATCTGGAAAAACACTTAGAAACGGCCCCTTAATGGACAGGGCCTGTAGATCACTTACCCTTTTTGCTGTAGTTATGGCTGTAAGAAATAGGGCTTTGAGTGTTAATCTTTCTATACTTATTTCCTCTATGGGCTCATATGGTTCCTCCATCAAAACCTGTAACACTAGGGGCAGGTCCCATTGTGGCGCCACCTTCACCTTTATTGGTCTCGATCTTTCGATAGCGTTAAAAAAAATCTTTCACCTAGCCTTACTTTGGCTAACTGCCTATCTAAAAAGAAAGAAAGCGCCCTGCACTGAACCCTTAGTGTACTTACTGCTAGACCCATCTCTACACCCTCTTGAAAAAAGTCCAAAATATCTGAGGTGGAATCTGTGAATTTATTTTTCCTCTTGCACCATGCCAAATATGCCTTCCACATTTTACTATAATTTTTTTGTGTCACTGGCTTTCTGCATTTCAGTAATGTTTGAACTACCTTTTCAGACAGTCCCTTAGATCTTAAAACCTGTTCCTCAGATACCAGGCTGTGCAGCTGAAAATTTCTGGATTTGGATGACACATGGGACCTTGAAGAAACATGTCTTTCCTCAGTGGCAACCTAAAAAATTGACCCTCTAATCTCACCCACAGCTGGGTAAACCATGCTCTCTTGGGCCACCAAGGAGCTACTAGAATGAGATTTGTTCTCTCCTGCTCCCATTTCTTTATTGTTCTTGTTATTAATTGAATTGGAGGAAAAGCATAGACTGTCTGGTATGGCCAAGGTTGAGACAACGCGTCTATGGCTGCAGCTTGACTGTTCCTGCATAGAGACATAAACTTCTTCAGTTTGTTGTTTTTTGGAGTCGCGAACAGATCTACCTCTGCCCTTGTCCATCTTTCCTGTATTTGATCGAACAGCTCCTGATTTAACGCCCACTCCGCCTGTTCTATCATATTCCTGCTTAGGTAGTCTGCCTCTGTGTTTAGGCTGCCCTTTAGATGAGTGGCTGCTATTGACGTTACCCGGGTTTCTGCCCATTCCAGCATCTCCCTGCTTATCTCCAATAGATTCTGGACTCTCGTGCCTCCCTGTTTGTTTATATATGATACTGTGGTGACGTTGTCTGATAGTACCAACACCTCTTTGCACTGAATCTGCTACTGGAACCCCCTTAGTGCCATGTGTACTAATTTCATTTCTTTCGCATTGGATGACTCTAGCTGTTCCTCCTTGCTCCATAGTCCTTGAATATGTTGCGAGTTGCATATTGCTCCCCAACCTGTGCTGCTCGCGTCTGTTGTGATGGTTACTACCTTTTGCTGTGACCAGAACCTGCCCTGCCGCAGGTTGTTGTCCTGCCTCCACCACTGTAATGATCTTTTCACCTCCTGTGGTACTGAGACCTCCAAGTCTAGTGACTTTTGTTTTTTGTCCCACACATTTAGTAGAAAGTTTTGCAGTCTCCTGCTGTGCAGTTGAGCCCATGTTACTGCCGGAATGACTGCCATCATGAACCCCACTAATCTCATTATTTGATGTATTGTAACCATCTTTTCTTCTGTTCCCTGTGCCGCTGTTTCTTTTAACCTGTCTATCTTTTCCTGTGGCAGGTAAATCTTTCTTTGGGTTGAACTTATGTGGAATCCTAAAAACTTTATTTCCTGACTCGGTATTAAAAATCGATTTTTGGTAGTTTATTATCCATCCCAAACAAGAGAAAGTCTGGATTACCACCTCCCTGTGTTCTTCCAGCACTTCTCTTGACTGGGCATGAATTAGCAGATCGTCTAGGTAAGGTATTATTGCAATTCCCTGCAGCCGCAAGGGTGCCATTATCTCTGATATGATTTTCGTGAATATCCGCGGTGCTGAAGCTATCCCAAACGGAAGGGTCACAAACTGAAAGTGCCTTTTTTGTGATCCCTCTTTTATTGCAAACCTCAAATATTTTTGATGCTTCTCCCAGATTGGAACATGGAGGTAAGCATCCTGTAAATCTAGATTTTTAAAATAATCCCCTTTGTTTAGTATTTGCCGAGCTGAATAGATGCTCTCCATGCGGAACCTCTTGTATTTCAAATATGGATTTAACTTTTTCAGATTTAAAATAAAACGGAATTTGCCTGTCGGCTTTTTTATCAAAAAAATATGGGAGTAAAAACCCCTGTTTCTTTCTTTTAACGGGATTTCTTTTATCACTTTCATGGACAATAGGGATGAGATCATTGCTCTCATCCCCATTGCTTTTTCTACATCTTTTGGGAGAGGATTGACAAAAAATCTGTCTGGCGGCAGAACCGAAAATTCCAGGCAATAGCCTTCCTTTATAATATTGAGAACAAAAATGTCTGGGTTTAATTTCTCCCATTGTGCCAGATAGTATTTCAATCTCCCTCCCACTTCCAAGTCATTTGGAACCTTTGGCGTCATCTGACCTCCCAAGGACAAAGCCCCCTCTTCCTCCACCCTTGGGAAACCACTTCCTCTGAAAGGGTGTATTTTTACTTTGTTCTTTTTTATCTTTTTTCTGCTGGAATGTTTTTGGAAAGAATGTCTTTCTTTTCTTATTTGGAAACTGCTTTACCCTCTCTGCTGACCTTTGTAACACATTCTCCAGCTCTGAACCGAAAAGTAGTCCCCCCTCAAAAGGGAGTGCACACAGTCTGTTTTTTGAGGTTATGTCTCCTTCCCAGGCCTTTAACCAGACTGCTCGCCTAGCTGAATTTAGCAACGCAGTCGTCCGTGCCGTAATTCTAATGGATTCTGCCGTTGCGTCTGCTAGGAATGCAATAGCCTTTAGTACTACCGGTATTGAAGCTGAATATGACTGTAATGGCTCCCCCTTAATTATTTTTTACATTAGATTCTCCAGCCAAATCTTAAGGTTTCTGGAAATGCATGTGGCGGATAGATTTGCTTTAAAGCCAAATGCTGCTGCCTCCCATGCCTTTCCTATTAACAGCTCAATTTTCTTATCCATTGGATCTTTTAACATGCCTGCATCCTCAAAGGACAAGTCTGACTGTTTAGAATATTTCGCTAGAGAGGCGTCTAATTTGGGGCATTTAACCCATTTATTCTGCTCTTCCTCTTTAAACGGGAACTTTCTTTTAGCCGACTTGGGTATAAACAACCTGCGTTCCGGTTCTTTCCATTGTGTTGTGATAATATCCTTTAAGGATTGATTTACCGGGAACGCCCTGCTTTGCTGCTGGATAAGTCCACCATACACTTTATCCTGCTTTGTAGTTTGCAATGTTTCCTCTCTAATATCCTCTGTGGTGTACACTGCTTTTAACAATTCCTGTGTCTCCTCTGGAGAAACAGGAATCTTGGCGTTTTATATTTTGCACGATCAGTTTCTGATTCCTCCTCCGAATGCCTATCAGACTCTTCCATTGACTCCCCCTCCTGTTCTTCCTCCTCCCCTTCTTCCTCTTCCTCCTCCTCTTCTTCTTCTAAGTTTATTGGAGGTGGTGGAATAAATGCATTTACATTAGAAGGCTCCGCAGCTTCAACTGATAACTGTCCCTCACTCTGTTGAGCTGCTTGTGCCTGATTTTCCTTAAGGTTTCTAAGTTCCCCCTGTATTTCCTGCCTCATGGCTGCAATGAACTCTTTAACTAATGTTATCGACTCCGAAGCCATTATTTTATCCAAGCATTTCAGACATAAGCTCTTTGGCCAGCTTACTTCCAGCTTTGTCTGGCAATTTGGGCATCTCTTACTTCTAGATCTTTCCCCTTTGCTATCCGATTTGGCCTTTAAGATAAAACAAAGACAGAAGGATGCTGACTAAGAAAGGGTCTACATTAGCACACATCCCCAATAATACTACTAATAAGTATAAAACATTTCTCCCCATCAAATGCAGCCATATACATTACCGCTGCAGAGCTGGCAGATGGAGCGCCCGTGGCTGTTGCAGCCTCCACACCCGCTTGTGACTCCTCCATTGCGCGGGGCGGGCCGCCGGAAGCACCTATTTATCCTAACGCACTTCCCCACCAGAGTCCGCGGCGTCTCCCATATATGGCTATCCACTGGACTTTTGTATAGTTCCGCCTCCTGGCGCTTATGAATGACGTCACAATGCGCCCGCGTGCGCGTACGTCACCACCGCTCCGGCTTACTGGCGTCCGGCTGTACACCGCCTCTGCTAGCCTCAGAACTCCCAGCTCCGGACAAAAAGCGGTCTGCCAAGAGGGGAAACGCCGTGCTGCATAGCAAATGTGAGTGTCTCTCCGAAATGCACGCACAGCCGCCCAGCAAATTCAGAGATAGCCCACTAACACAGGCTAGGACTTCCCTCCCAGCGCCTGATCACAGGCCAGGAAAGGAGAGTAGTCCCCATAAATAAAACCTGTCTAGACCGCTATCCTGCCTCACTGGCTTGCACTGCTAACTGTGTCCCAGACTGGCCGGAAACACAAGAATACTGAGGCTTAGAGGGAGGGGTGGGGGCTTTTAATCTTCTTGCTAATTGTGTTTCCCCAGGAGGAGGAGCCTGGAGTCTCATTTTCAAGCCATACACGTCAATGGTTAGGGAAAGGGCACCGCCATAGACTTCAATGTTATTTACTGCGAATCGCGGCTATAAGGTGGTGAGAAGGGCGTCCGAGTTTTCTTTTTCGGCTATAGAAGGGCGCTCACAATTTATTACTGCTTATTAATGCAGCTACAAGGAGGACATCTAAAGATCGGTTATATCAGATCACAAATTTGGTTATATTTTCAGAATAACATGTGATTTTGAAATGCAGCTACAACAATAATACATTTGGTTCTACTATTTCAAATCAATGTATATATGTTTGACATGAAATGTGGTGACAACGAGCACTTCTAAAAATCTGTTATATTAGCAGTTGCCTACATTCAGTTATATCAGTTCAAAACAACAGATGTTTGACATGAAATGCAGCTAATATAAGGCACTACCAGGTGGGTCTTAGGGTTAGGCATCACGGGGGATGGGAGGGTCTTAGGGTCAGGCCCCACCAGTGGAGGGTTCTGTGTGAGAGTAGGGAGAAGTTAGGTCATAGGACAATTTTTTGGGGGCTATATCTGGCACCCTTTTTATAACCGAAATCACTTTTCTCAGCTATATAACTGCCGCCCTTTCATAACCAAAATCACTTTTCTCTGCTATATCCGAACCTTTTATAATCAAACAAAATTTTCTCGGCTAGATCTGGCACCCTATCACTTTTCTGGTCTAGATCCGGTGCCCTTTTATAGCTGAAGGCAATTTCCTCGGCTATATCAGCGCATTTTCAGAACCAAATTTACATTTCTCGGGCTACATCAGGTGCCTTTTTTTTCCAGTCTCCCTTTTCAAATGAATGTGATCAATCATTGGGGGTCTGTTGAGAGAACCAACATGCTTCTAAAGCCCAATCTACACAATACGATTCGATTACGATTCTTTTTACGATTCGATTAAATCTGACATGTCCAATCGGGATTCGATTTGATGCAGTTCGATTTGCTATTGCATAACAATGGCAAATCGAATTGCATCTAATCGAATCCCGATCAGACATGTCAGATTTAATCGAATCGTAAATAGAATTGTAATCGAATCGTACAAAGAATCGTATCGTGTAGATTGGGCTTAATGTCTGAACAGCTTACTACTGCATCAACTAGTACAAAGCTGGCAATGGCAGTACAATCATTACTAAAACAGATTTCTGCTGATAACATATCTAATATCTACTTAAATCTGTAAGTGTATGGTTACGATAAGGCAGATCTCATGTTTGTGGACATAATTTAGTGGTGAGAAGCACAGATAATACAGCTGATATTGTTTCCTGGGGCGTTCCCACTTACTGTCTCTTAGCCTGTCCTGATTCATCATTGCTTTAAAAAACACGCTATTGTGCTGAAGCTATGAAGTATACAGTGCTTTGTAGCAGTTACTTTAGGATTACAATTTACCCAAGAACGCATTTTATTAAAAATTAGAGTTCAGTGAAGGGCACAGTCAAAGTTCTTTTGTATGAGCATTATAAATTGGTTTAATTAAAATTCTCCTTGTTTCATGGTTTTGATCCAAGGATTGTGGCCAAACTCAGGGGAGCATTCCAAAAGGGTTAGTGTAATTATAGAGACCAACAAGCCTGAAAAAGCCTGGTATTAGCTCAGCTATAGGAGCCGCTTCACTAGTTCAACAGCTTCAACCGCATTTTGATCTGGAGCCCAAGCAATGCAGTCCTCTTCCCAGGGACACCAATTGGAAAATTGCAAAGTGCCCAGCTGGTGAAGAACTCATGCCAGCTTTCCCATAGATGTTCAGATTTTCCTCATGCTGTTTTGCTGAAAGCTTTCATATTAAGAAATGCACTAGAAAGATGCTTAGCGCTGGAGTGAAATATCTAGGAAGTGCGTTTGTAGCAAAAGAGCCATAAACCTGCCGAAAAAATTCCCTTTGCACATTGTACATTATTGCCAGAACATCTGGCCAGTTATTTTTTTATCTTACTCTTGTGGGATTTTGGGTTTGGCTTCCAGGACAAGTGCATGCTACTGTACACATTCCTGGAACATATTGAATGCGTTTGTTTCAGTCTCTACAAAGCAGTAGGCATAGGTTTATACAGTGTTGGATTCTTACAGGTTGCACTTATGCTAGATTAAAGCTACAAGAAAGTCTGGTTCATAGCCCTCAGGTTTGGAAAACACAGTGTTAATGCTTTCCTGGAAGAAGAATTTTTAAGTACAGTTGGCTTTTACATGCAAAGTACAGGCTCTCCTAGTAAGCAATCAAAATGCAGTATTCTCTTCTCAGCCAAGTACAGGATGGCTTTTGATTATTTGCAATTAGTACTGCTCTCTGCTTCTTGGAAGCTTATACAGATAGAGTAAAAAGTATTTGGTAACGGTGACCTAAAATTGCTTAGATGCAATCGAGTTTCGGTACCTGGAATGAGCACTCATTCTCATTATTTGTGGCAGTCAAGCAAGCGTACAGGTGTTTCCCAACATTGTTTGTGTCCTCTTTAGTAATCAGCCATGTTAAAGAATCCTCAGCTGGCAGAGCAGAGAGCTGTTGTGATTTTCACTGTGAGCTGTGGGATAGCTTGTCCTCACCTTCCCCATTCCATAGTGCAGAATAGGCTGCATGGCAGGGAGACAAGCAGCTCATGCAGAGGTTTATAGAAGAGGTATACAATGTATGCACACGCACACAGCACACAAGCATTAACTCAGGTGCAAAAATGTTTTTCTTGTCTTATCACATCCCAAACCATGCTGGTAGGGTAGCTGGCTTAAAGCAAATCTGTAGCCATAAAAAAGGCTAATACTTAAGGTGCCCATATATCAAGCGACTTTGGCGGCTGATCGACCAACCGATGAAAATCTGTGCCGCCAAGTGCAGGCCCGTCTGACGATGTAACCAATTTTGGACCGAAGTTGGTCACGTTACTCGATTGTGCCTGATGCAAGATGTCGGGCCAAAATTAGTTGATTGGATTTGCGGTGGTGCTGTGGCCAATTTCGGAACGAACAACGAAACGACGAAACCCCCCCCCCATGTGTGCATTTATACGTTACCTGTCCAGTGTCCGCCTCCGTGTGGTGTCTGTCCGTCCTCCAGGTGGCTCAGCTGCAAACACGCTGGAGGCGATGCATAGCGTCTGTCATTTGCATAGCGGTTGATGCTACGTGCCGCCACCCACATGCATGCAAAAGAGCCACCCGGGGGACGGACTGACACCACGCGGAGGTGGACACAGGACAGGTAATGTATAAAAGCAAACCGGGGGGGGGGGGGCATTTATACAGTGGGGGGCAGCAGCTTGGGCGAACGTGGCCTCCCCTGTCCCCTCTCGTTTTTTTTAGCATTCCCCTGAAATCCCCCAGTGAAGTCACGTTGCCTCCGGGAGCACTCGGAAGGTTTCAGAAGCACTTGTGTCCCAGAGTGCTCTGTTCAGTACAGAGCCACTCAGGCTTCGGCAGCACTCAGGCACACCAGTACTCCTAGAGCCTTCTGAGTGTCCCCGAGTGCTCTGTTCAGTACAGAGCCGCTCAAGCTTCGGCAGCACTCAGACACACCAGTACTCCTGGAGCCTTCAGAGTTTCCCTGAATGCTCTGTGCAGTACAGAGCTGCTCATGCAGCACTCAGGGAAGCCAGTACTCTTGGAGCTTTCCGAGTGTCCCCGAGTGCTCTGTGCAGTACAGAGCCACTCATGCAGCACTCAGGAACACCAGTACTCCTGGAGCCTTCCGAGTGTCCCCGAGTGCTCTGTGCAGTACAGAGCCGCTCAGGCTTCGGCAGCACTCGGGCACACCAGTACTCCTGGAGCCTTCCGAGTGTTCCCTGAGTGCCCTGTTCAGTACAGAGCCGCTCAAGCTTCGGCAGTACTCAGGCACACCAGTACTCCTGGAGCCTTCCGAGTGTCCCTGAGTACTCTGTGCAGTACAGAGCCGCCCAGGCTGCGGCAGTACTCAGGCACACCAGTACTCCTGGAGCCTTCCGAGTGTCCCCAAAGATGTACTCGACCAGTTGGTCAAATACATGCAATGGGGTGACAGTGCTTTAACAAGGGGACTGAGAGGGGGCAGGAAAGGCTCAATAGGATCCAGAGCCTTTCCTCTCCATAGGTAAGTATCTGACTTCTTTTTTTCCCCCCTCACTTCAGTTTAAAAAAAAAAGTTGAGTTGGAGTTGTTTAAAAATATGTGCTATGTCAATAGTTGATAAAGTTATATCATTGCTGTAGTCAAGAGTCCTGTCTCTCTTTTTCTAATGCTGGTTCTAGGATCAGCCAAATACTTTGGTAAAGACTAGTTATATTCATGTTCAGGTGTGGAATGCTCGGTCATTCCAAAATTCTTGGAATGCTGTTTACAATTTAGAGTACACTGAAATGGTTTGAAAATCTTATAATAGTAAAACAGGACTCCAACGACATAATAAACATTAAAACTGAGAAATAGTTGTTTTTGAAAAATATATGCTTATTTTGAATTTAATGCCAGCAACACATTTCTAAAATGCGGTACGATTACTGCTGTGTTGCGTCACCTCTTCTATTAACACTCTGTAAACATTTGGAAACTGAGACCTATTGCTGTAGTTGTGAAAGTGAAGTGTTGACCCATCTCTGCCTAATGTTAGATTTCAGCTGCTCAACAGCAGAGGGGGGGGGGGGGGGGGTCTCCTTGTCATATTTGGTCATATTTGTGTTTCAACATGTACTAGATGCTTGCAAAAGGAACATGCTTTTTCAGTAAGCCAGGAAAAAAAAACACTGCTTTTGTACTATTTTCAATCAAAGGGAACCTTAACTCAAAACAAAAACACGAGTTTCACTTACCTGGGGCATCTACCAGCCCCCTACAGCCATCCTGTGCCCTCGCAGTCACTCATGGCTCCTCCGGTCCCCCGCTGCCAGCTAGTTTCATTTTTGCCGACTGGAAGTCGGCCGGCCGCCATGCGTACATTTTTACGCATTACCGCTGGTGCAGAAAGTTAGACATTAACCAGTACATTTTTACGCGCTACGGGTGCAATGCGTAAATTTTTACGCATTGCAACCGTAATGGCACAGGATGGCTGCAGGGGGCTGGTAGATGCCCCAGGTAAGTGAAACTCATGTTTTTTGTTTTGAGTTAAGGTTCCCTTTAAATATAGGACCTAAATAATTTGGAAATATTTGCATTGTGTATGCATTTTACGCAGTGTCCCAGCTGACACACACACACACACGCACGCACGCACGCGCGCGCGCACGCACGCACGCGCGCGCACGCACGCACGCACGCACGCACGCACGCACGCACACACACACACACACACACACACACACACACACACACACACACACACACACACACACACACACACACACACACACACACACACACACACACACACACACACACACACACACACACACATACACACACACTTACTTAATCACAAATGCAATTACACTTTGCCATTGAGAGCCATATCCCAATATTTTCAGTTATCTTGTTATCCTTTGCCTGACAGGATCCTAGCATTAATTCTGACCTTTCAAGTGCTGCAAATCTTTCAAACAACTTAACACTGACCCCCATCCAAAAATCCCACAATTCCTTGTTTCCTGGATAAATCTTCCTAACCAGTAGCTTCTAAGTTATTCATTGTGCGGAAATGTTTGGCATTCAACAGCTTCATCACATGTGTGATCCTGATAGTTAACCACAACACAGTGTGAACTAAATGGGCTGACTTCCTCAGTTTCTATTAGCTGAGGTGTCAGTAGAAACAATGGTTAGAAATACTAAGGTCAATTATTTAAATTATTAACATACTTGGAACATTATTGTAGTTATGCACATAAGTATGTCATATATTTTCATTTAACAAATTAGGCTTCTTGCACACAGGGACGTTACAGGCGCACGTTAGTGCATCCTGTAACGCTCCCCCAACACACAGCAATGTAACACAAGTGGGCTGTTCACACTGCCCACGTTGCGTTACATTGTAACGCAGCAAAGTGCTGCATGCTGTGCGTTCTATGCAGCTAAGCCACGTTAGACTGTTTGCACATGCTCAGTCATGTTGGGGAGGAGGGGAGAGCGGCCGGGCACATGGCTAATTAATATTCACTGCACTCAGTGACGTGCAGTGTTTACTTCCTGGATCGGCCGCTCGCTCTGTGTGGCGATTGGCCGGGCGGGACCACGTGATGCCGCATGCGTCCAAAAGTACGCATCACAGCATCACGGACGCCAGAGTGAGCTGCACAACGCGGCTCACTCCGACGTCCACACCAGAGAGCACCAGGCGTTGCGTTAGGGGCACGTTATGTGCCCTATAACGTCCCCTAAACGCAACGTCCTGGTGTGTAACTAGCCTTAAACAACTCCCCTCAACCAGGATGTCCAGAAACATAAGGACCATGGAATTGGGGCTGCCCATCCACACTGGCAGTTCTAAACAATGGTGATGCTATCGCCTAACAAAAAAAAAGATGAGGTTGTCACCAGTGGGTGGGGCAGTAGCAAGTTATGACTGTGGTGCTTAAAGCCCCTCCTTAACTATCAGAATCCCCAGCTTTGGCCACCAGAAGCCATATCTCCTATCTAACTTACATGGAAAAAGACATTGCTATTGTGTTCAACCCCCAGTGTATTTTTGGAGGGCAGTAGGCCCAGACCTCTTAAGGGGCCTAGTTTTGCATTTTGATGCACTTTATGAGATAAATAGATAACCATACTTTAATATGCAATCTACAAACAGAGTGAACAGAAAGATGACTCATGCATGCAATATAAACAATGTCAAAGTTGTATTGTAAAAAAAAAAGAAACTAAAAATAGCAATGCATTATTGACTGGAGACTCATTTTAAAGTTAAGCACACTGTAGTACTAATAGAGTACATTTTATGCTTGTTTTTATAATAATCACCTTGTTCCATATTTTGCTTTCTAAAACGTTTTCTTTAACTGTCTATGTTTCTCCTTTAGGTTGAGGATGCCATGCTGATGTTTGACAAAACTACCAACAGACATAGAGGTAAGTGTCGATATATAGTATGATTTGGTAAAGCATATACTGTAGTTACTAGTAGATCAGTGAACATTTATTTATGTGACAGTATTTGGCTTATCAGGATAATTCTATTGCATTGAACCATATAAAGCTACAATTATTATAGACATCTTGGTTGGTAGGGTTTGAGAAGACTATACTTTATCAGGGTTAGGAGGTTATGTTTGGTATTGTTGATTGGAATCAGTTGCTGTTCCATAGAGCAGTGTTCCCCAAGGTAGTTAATCAGCTCAGCTGAGACACTAATTATCTCACCTGTGTATGTTTGTGGTTTTCTGCAAAACGTGCACTGTTGGTGAGCCTTGAGGGCAGGGTTGGGAAACTGTGCCATAGAGGATGGAGCAGGGAAAGTGACAGTTGGTGGATTTACAGCCACAGGTGTCATAATTGCCCAGTATTTTAGTCCCCTAGTCCCCTATACTTTCCTAGTGGTTGTGGGTCACCATGAGCTGAATGGGTATTTGGAATTACTGCAGATGATTGATATCTTAAAATAATACAGTGCACATTCTTATCTGTTTTGACAATATTAGGATTTATAAGAATAAATCTGCCGAATTGATTATATAGTGACCAAATTTCTGCCTGCTGGCATGGTCCTGATCTATTTTAGAATTTCTTATAGCATAATATATATATATATATATATATATATATATATATATATATATATATATATATATATATATATATATATATATATATATATATATATATATATACCTAGTTGGATTTTCCACTTCTGTGGGTGTATTAAGTAATGTATAGATACCATCTATTGCGATAATACAGCACGAGCCTTGGTGAGACCTGTCACTAGGTTGTAGTGATTCATATGTGCAGTAATATAGATTGAGACATTGATGCATAATAAAGGCTATTTTTTAAGAAAAATGAGTGCTTATTTGTGTTTAATTTACCAACTAAGATTGTAGTTTGGGTTTGTTCACAATATGGTTCCTTTTTATTTATGAAGTTATATTAAAAATGCAGAATGTCAATTCACATAAAAAATACTGTTAGATACATTACCAGTGCTACACTATATTTCTTCACAACAATAGCATTAGTATATTGAGAACAGCATTAATGTCTGCAGGGATAGAGAGGCGCTTGTAATCCACAGCAAACCCACGACTTTTGTACCTCTGGGGCTGACTTTTGGCCATTTAACTGGCCAGTTGCTGTTATGCTGAACAGATTCTTAATATTACTCAAATCAAGAAAAATACGTCCATGACTGATAATAAATTAAAATTAACCGCTGTGTATAAAAAAAATACCCTTTTATTTTAGACTTATCCCAAACACATATAAAAGTATTAAAAACAGCAGCGTCCGGCAAGCGTATGGGTACAAATAATGTCAGATAATATAATATATATTCCAAGCTAGGGCATATATCAAAATAGTGCAGTTCCTCACAAACGGACCAACACTGAATCCGGATATCAGAATATAAGTAGAAAAGTAGTAGAGAGTCCGCAGCGAAGAACCAAAACAAAGAAAATAATACGGACTCTCTACTACTTTCCTACTTATATTCTGATACCTGGATCCAGTGTTGGTCCGTTTGTGAGGAACTACACTATTTTGATATATGCCCTAGCTTGGAATATATGTTATACTATCTGACATTATTTGTACCCATATGCTTGCCGGACGCTGCTTTTTTTAATGTTTTATATGTGTTTATATGTGTTTGGGATAAGTCCCTAATAAAATGGTATTTTTGTATACACAGCGGTTAATTTGAATTTATTACCAGTCATGGACATCTTTTTCTTGATTTGAGTAGTATAATAGCAGTCTTCATGACTGTAATTACAGCGTTTGTTGTTATATGGCTCTATTTGTTTGAGTTGTTGCAGATTCTTAATATTGACTACCCGTGTGTACTATTAGAGACATTCATGTACTTAAATTGTATGTAGCCGCTTGTGGCACTCTCTCAGGAAAGTTGTGTCCATGAAAACAGGTGAATTACAGTTCATTTCAGTTATCTTACAGGAGGTAAGGCGTTACTACATGTAAATGGTTTCATTTGTCTGTACCATTGCCTAATCACACCCATGGGTGAATGGTAGTTTTTCTTGACATTAAAATGGATATTCTGATTTTGTTGAAAGTAAAATATACAGCAGGGAAGAGGCTATTAATTGTGTCCACCTGATACCTTGAAAATTTGCTGTTACAATCAGATTACCTGCTGCATAGCATAGAGCCTTTCACCTTACTAAGCATAGTTAATAATAATTACTTAACAAAGTGTATGATTAGCCAGGCCAATAGCAATGAGCGAATAATCTTTTGACCTACGAGTTTCCACTGGTCCTGGGAAGGAACAACTCCTCTACTTGCTGGTCACTTAACCAGCCACCAACTAACTCATCAGATATTGCTAGATTGGCTCAATATCTTTCTTCCATGGTCAGTGAAAATGTACATGTTGGTCATCACAACAGACCAATAATTGGAGAGCCTGGAGACTTACAATTATACAAAAGATTTTTCCAAGCACTTTTTTTTTTTTTTTTTTAAAGCTCATGCTAATGAAATGCTATGTGTGTGTTCTCACTGGAACAATGTGATTTCATGAAAATCCCCCATAGAGCATTGCATTTGCAAGAATTTTACAAATTACTAGTGCTAAGAAAAGCTCTTACAGTGTGACTCAGCCCTGACTGAAGAGGAAAATGAAAATCTGACAAATAACCTTTGATGTGTATCCTTTGCTTGCATGAGCTCTTGTCTTCCAGCCACACCTACTGGCTATTGATCTATTATGCCAGACAAGTGGCTAAAGGTAGCAAGTTGCTTGATACTGCTATAACAGATTGTATTGTTGCAGTTCTATCCAGTATTGAACAATGGAAGAACACTTGTTAACTGTGATAATTAATATTGTTTAGTGGTGTTTACTCTACTCTACTTTATTTTTGGTTTGTCCATTCTTACCAAATGTAGTAGAAGGGTAAACTGAGTGAATATATTGAATGGATACTTTAGGCGGTCCCTCTTATTACATAGAAATGGTAAGATTGGACGATAAAATATTGGATCTTTAGTGGCCACCATGACAGGTTTGTGTGTTCTGTTTTGCTTGTTAGTGATAGTTTTTGTTATGTAAAAAGGTAATAGTTGCTATAGCTTCAGCTTTATTTAACATTACTTTTTTTTTCATTATAATTTCAAACCCCAAAACTGCTTAAAGACCTTTTTTTTTTTTAAACAGCCTTTATTAAACAAGTATTAAGCAAATACATTCAACAATTCAAATATTATCATAGTTGGTGCAGCAGTGCAATACATTAGAAAAAAAACAAAAAATCGCAACAGTTATGAATATTACGATTTGACAGTGTGAATCATAAACTTAATTCAATACAGCAAGTAACCTATCTTGTATTAATGAGATATCTGGGAGGCCCGGGGTATCCAGCCAGCCTGCCCATATCATATCAAATTTCGCTGGGGAATTCCTATGCAAATATATGCTCTTCTCCAGTTTTAGATAAATGTTTATCTGTTTAATCCAGTCAACTACGGTTGGAGGGGTTGGATCTTTCCATTGCATGAGGATTAACTTCCTGGCTTGGAATAGTAATCTAAGAATCATAGTTTGGACATGTTCCTGTACTTTTAACTCCAGTGACGAGCCCAATATACAAAGCTGAATCGTACGATTTACCTTTTGTTTAGAGACAATGTCTATAATATCAAGCACTTCCTTCCAATATCTTTGTTGCTTAAAGACCTTACCATGAACAATGTATGCTTAGATCCATAGCCTGCATATATGAATTCTTGTGGGGTGGGGAAGAGGCTGGAAATTTCCTTGTGATTTATCAGAACTGTACATCAATCTTGAAATCGAGACAAATGAAGGAGGAGGCAGAACATAAAGATTTGGTTCCAAATGGGGGACTGTCCGTCTGAAAACAGGACAATTGGGAGCAATGAGATACTATTACCTTTGTTGTTTAGGTCTTGATTAGTGAATGCAGAGAATTACTGAAAGCCGATGGTAATTAGGAATTTGTCCTTATGGTCAGCACAGAAATGTAATATTTCTGACCTCTTTTATATGTACAGTATACGTTTTATCCCAAAAAATAAGAACTTTTTGCAGAAAAGCATGCCTGAGGATGTACACACCATGCAATTTCCTGCTAGACAGTTGAATCGATAATCTATGACAGAGCCCGTCACTGCTGAACCTTCACCTTTCTCTTCCCCCTCCCCCCTCCACCACCTCTATATCTCCTTAGAGATATCAGTTGATAGCCAAGTGCAAATGGTGGCGCCGTAGTGTGGCTGCCCCTCAGCTCTTGGCTTTCGGACATTTTTTCCACCTTACTCTCACTATCCAAACTCCCCTCCTCACAGAACCTGTATGAGACAAAAACAATTCTGGGTACAACCCCTTGGTACTTGGCAAAATAAATGATTCTGATCTGATTTCAATAGTTTTTCCGATCACTTCTTCGCAAGATCGATCAGTAAATCAATCGGAAATTAGATTGGACCTGTTAGGAAATGACCTTTCAGTCTGGCATGGTGTGTACCAGGCGTAACTCTGGCGACATAAGTGAGACCGCCCAATTTTGGACATGTACAGGCTGACATTATGGCATTGTTGTAGATCCTGAAATCTTTGCCAATAAACTGTTCTACACAAGTTATATATCAAGCTGTATATAACTCTTAATATTTTTTGTATAGCTTTGGAATGACTTCTAATTGCTGAACATCTAATTGTTGTCTTAAAATTCTTCTTTTGCTTTGTAAACGTGTGATCACCACTTTCTGGTGATCAGTTGTTCTTAAATGAATCACCGTCCTGGTGTTCTGCTAGCCAAAAAGGAATGGTACTGCAGAACTAAGCTTTCAATATCGCATTACTTCTATAGCCTGCTTAGAAATGTTTACAGGATTTAGAAAACTAAGTGTTGATGATATGACTATTTTTTAAGCAGATAAAAAGGTAGTGAGGTTTAATAATTGCGCTTTAATTATGCATACCAAGAGTTTTTTCAATCGGACACTGTAAGGCCCCGTTCACACTTTTTGTTTTGGCATGCAAACGGTCCGGATCCGGTCCGTTTGCATCAGGCATGCATCAGGCTGCCATCCGGATCCGTGGGGTAAAAAATAAACAAATTTACCATAAAATTGTTGGGGTCTGCAGAAGGTGCACCTGGTGCACCTGTAGAATCAGGTCCTCTGCTGTAGGCCTCACCTCCACCTCCTACATACTGCCAAACAGCTCCAGCACGTGTGTCACTGCTTCTCCACTCCAGATATGCTGGGCCCATGTGTCCCCATCCGAAATGGCCGCTATAAATGCGCATAGGAAGTGGGGTAGAACGCCCGGTGTTTGTCTCCAGTGTGTTCTGTGCTTTCCGTTCCCCATTGGTTTCTATATCCGGATGGTGCAGTCAGGATCCGGTCCGGGTGCGTGGGCCGGATGATCCGGACCCAAAAAATAGCGCATGTTGGAAAAGCCTCCGGAGTCCGGATCCGATCCGGTTCCGTTCTGTAGACTTTGCATTGCTATGCGGAACGTACGTTCCGTTTGTACAGTATACGGTCCGGATCCGGACAGGAAACGCTAATGTGAACCAGGCCTTAACCTGTTATGTTCTCTTTAATTGAAAAAAAGATAATGATGAGACCTGCATAGATGTCTTTTGCCAGAAAAGTTGCTTCTAATGTTTGACCACGATTGTAAGAGTTGACTTTCACAAGTTAAACTATAGCAACTGTTTGCTACAGTCTTCCACATTGAAAGTGTTTATTTTGTATGCAAATAGAAAGCCATAAACAGTGACTTTTATGGTTATTTATTGATCTCTCATTGATTACAAGACGGCAGAATGTGTTGTCTGGCAGAAGTGGTTGGCTTTTTATTTTCCTCTTGTACATAAATTGCTTATGTTTAACAAGCTTTTAGTTTAGAATAATGACGTCTGTGAAACAAGTTTCATCAAAACAAAGTAGTACATATGTTTTTTATAAGTTTATCTTTTACGCTCCCTTAGAGATCATTTGATCTATTATTGAAATTAGCACCATCATTTTCTGAGGTTTTGATCAGACTTGAAGAATACATCCAGTCAAAAAAAAATGCACTTACCTGGGGCTTCCTCCAGCCCCTGGCAGCCATCCTGTGCCCTTGCCGCAGCTCTGTTGGCTTCCGGTCTTCTCCACTGCACTGCGCAGGCACAGTCTGATGACGTAAGCGGTGGAGCGCAGAAGAATCCAACTCGGAAACCAACCTGGCGAGGTAGGCTTCTGCAGCGGAGAAGACCAGGAGCCACCAGAGCTGCGGCGAGGGCACAGGACAGCTGCTAGGGGCTGGAGGAAGCCCCAGGTAAGTGGATTATTTAGTTTTTTGTCTGGACGTATTCTTTAAGGAAAGACAACAGTAGGTAACGCAAACACACACACGCAATAGGTGGAAAGCCCTCCCCTCCCAAGGTCACATTCTAAAGAATGGCATGTTAACACTACTTAAAGAGACACTGAAGCGGAAAAAAAAAATGATAATATTATGATTTGTATGTGTAGTACAGCTAAGAAAAACAACATTAAGATCAGATACATCAGTCTAATTGTTTCCAGTACAGGAAGAGTTGAGAAACTCCAGTTGTTATCTCTATGCAAAAAAGCTATTAAGCTCTCCGACTAACTTAGTCGTGGAGAGGGCTGTTATCTGACTTTTATTATCTCAACTGTAATTGAACTGTTTACTTTTCCTCTGCTAGAGGAGAGTTCATTACTTCACAGACTGCTCTGAAAGACTCATTTTGAATGCTGAGTGTTGTGTAATCTGCACATATTATAGGATGATGCAATGTTAGAAAAAACACTATATACCTGAAAATAAAAATGAGAATATTTTCTTTGCTGCTAATATTCTAGTAATTATTCATAGTACACAACCAATTCATTATATCATATATTTTTTTTCGCTTCAGTGTCTCTTTAAGGTGACAAAAAATGTAGGTAAGGAAGTATCAGGCTGGCGTAAAGGAAGCAGATCTGGACAGATTATGCTTGTCTGTAGAGGTGCATTTTTTAGGGTATGTTGGAAAGATTCAAGATTGCACCCGACTGGTGTGTTGCAGAAGAGGGGAACATAAGAGTGTAAGGAGGTGACCGGGCTGGAGGATAGGAGAGTTTCTTTTGCAGACCACAACTTGTGGTTTAGATATCATCTAGAATTTGGTAAATATATGGGGCAGGACAGGCAAAATGTGATAAGATTTATAAGTGAGGGTTAGGAACTTGAAGTGGATTCTGAATATCTGGCAGGTGATGGATGGAGTAGTGAAGAGAAGCAGTATCAGAAGAGTACCATGGGTGGAAAAGTGGATGACAAGACCAATTGTTTAGTAGGTCCCTTTGGACTTCAGAAAGGTTCCAGCTAAGTTGACAGTGGTCAGTTGCATAATGCACATGTTATGAGTGTAAACTGCAGTGGAGACTGGACATAGAGTTAAATACAAAGCCTGCATGCAGTGAGTTAGAATAATATGATCAGCTACAACGCAGTACTATGAACAGGCCTATAGAATTGTATGGTCAGTGAGTTGACATGCACAATTATTCTGCAATGCAAATGAGCACTGTGAATTAACCCTCCAGTGTGTGGTTATAGGGAACAGAGATGGATGTTGTGGTACTCTAGTGTGACAAAGTGATTGGTAAAGGGCATTATTTTAAGATGAAGTTGACAGGAGGGTGTTTAAATTAAGGCTTACTGGAGAGTCCAGGGTAAAAAATTATCCCCAGACAGTAGGCATGGAGGACTGAGAATATAGACATTGTTTATTTACAGTAATCGTAGGCAAGGGTACAGCAAGATAAGGGTTCTGTTTTGCTCATTTTAATTCTGAGGAAACTGGAGTAATTTAAATGAAGAAGCAGCAGATGGACAGTCAGAGATGAGAAGTCAAGAGCTGAAATTTTTTTTTATGGGTGTGTGAGTAGATGGAAGGAAAAGGAAAATCATAAAAGGATAAGGACAGAACCTTGTGGTACACCATCAGACAATGGGTAAGACAATGGGTAAGAGCTGTCATAGAAGTTGACAGTGAATATAATGTTCCTATAGAATAAAATCAGGAGGGGCTAAGGCATTAGTTTTTAGAAATTTCAGAATCTGGAGAACTAGAAATGGATCAACTGAGGAAAGTGTGTGAGTGCAGAAAAAAGGATTGTGAATTTAGCCATCAAGAAATCATTAGTGCGTTAAGTGAGGGTTATAACAGACGAGTGTGGAGATATAAATCAAATGGGAGGAAATCAGCCAAGAAGTGAGGAGATTTTTAGAATGCATATGCAGTTCTCAAACCGTATAAACTCGAGTATAAGCAAAGTTTTGGTGCCCCAAAAAAGTGGCCCAAAAGCGGGGGTCTCGGCTTATAATCGAGTCACTAACTGTGCCAACTGCTAGAGCAGTACTCGGTTATTACTTTTGGGTCCCCTCTGGCATATAATTTCCCATCTGGCATGTCTGGGTCCTCCAGGAGTGTCCTCCAAACAGATTGGTATGTGCAATTTTTTGACGAGTGGTATGTGTAGTTTCCCTCTAGCGTGGTATGTGCATGTTTGCCCTAGTGTCCCCCGGCATATGCAGAGCCTTGTGGCATGTGTAGTTTCTCTACAGCGTGGTATAAAGTGGGTGTATGTTTGCCCTTAATTTCTCCCAGTATATGCAGAGAAAACTAGAGGGAGTGAGAAAGATGTGCCTGCCATTAAGGCCCTTTCACACTAAATACCTTGTGTCGAGTTCCGGTGCAGTAACATGTTAACCGGACAATGCGGGCATTTACAGTGGCAGGGAAGCAAATTTACATTGTACAGTATGCTGCACTGTATGATAGCACCGCATGTCTAACATGCCGTGTGTCTTTCCGGTTGCAATTACATGCTTAAATATATCTCTTGTACTTCACCACTTTAAGAGACTACTGTAGTTATAGTGCAGTCTTTTTATATATAACTCTAACAAAACTAAAGCACAAGCTATGTTTATGAAAAGGTGCAAATAGGGTGTTTAAGTTATTTCTAAAATTATTTGATTACTTTGATAATAGTCAATTGTGATATAGCAATTGTAGGTCAAAGGGAATGTTTCCAGTGGCCACTAGTGGGTTAACGAGACATGAAGTCAGCAGTGTGCTAGAGATCTCTTGCCTTAGTGATAATGGCCTCAATTCACTAAGATCATGCTGGAGATAATAAGGCAAGAGAAAACTTACCTCCACACAGTGAGAGAGTTATCTTATCTCTTCATTCCTTAAGTTACCTCCTCTGTAGTTATTTTCACACACAGTTAATTCACAGCCTGTCTTTAACTTAATTCTAGAGTTATTTTAAGGATTGAAGAGTTAACTTAAAGACAGAAGAGTTAACTTTAGGTTTGCCTGAGGTAAAATGTTTCCTGAATACCACATGCCTCATCACCATGGTGATAACTCTAGAAACGTTATTAAAGACCGGAGATAAGTTTAGTGATTTGAGGCCATTGTCTTGATTTCTGATGAAGACTCGAAACCGTGCACAAACAAATATTCTTTACCAGTGATAGACATGTATTCAAATAATTATAATTTACTACTGGCCCTTTAAAAGTGTTTTTTCTAAATGAAATGGAGCCAAATTAATGTGAACTTCCCATCTGTGGGATTAGTTGAATTCAGGGGCTTTCATTTTTCCTGTCTTATTTCCATGAATGGAATGAATAAAATGCATTCATTTTACTGCAGTACAATGATTGTATGCTTGTGGTGTCCACAGTTTAGAATAACTCCCAGCTTCATCAGAAGCTTTTATTCAGTGCACATTCCAGCCCTAAATTTCTGCAGGCAATTTGTGTTATTGTGAGTCCATTCCAGGAATATTACAGTTTTTGGTAATCGCTTTTGGTGGGTGCAACCGAACCACTTCACAGTTACTGTACAAAAAATATTAGTTTGTTAATGAAAAATATTCAGTGATTTGCATTACATGTCTAAGCCTGAATGTTGTGTAAAGATGTATGCAAAAGACAGGTAATGCTCTAAATCTGAGAATGCTTGCTTTTTCTATAACTCCCTTGGGAGGTACGGGCAGTGCTTGTTATTTCTGTGCACTCTTCAGGCAGATTAATTAACTAATGCTATCCAGACAAGCTTTTTTTTTTTTTTTTCCTCTTATTCTTTTAAACAAATATTTGTGCAGATCTTAAAATAGGCTTTGAGTACGTGGGTAACTAAAGAAAAACTGTGACTGTATCTGATCAAGAAAACCTGTCACATTAAATTTAAAAACATGCACAAAATCCCTTTGTACAGTTAGGACTGGTTCACACTCTCAGGCTGTGGAGTCGGAGTCGAAGAGTCTGAGTCGGAGCAATTTTGGGTACTTGGAGTCAGAGGTTTCATAAACTGAGGAGTTGAAGTTGGATGATTTTTGTACCAAATTCACAGCCCTGGTAAGTATTAGACTAAGGAGTTGGAGTTGGGGTCGAGGAGTCGGAGCAATTTTGGGTACCTGGAGTCGGAATCGGTGGTTTCATAAACTGATGAGTCGGAGTTGGGTTGGATGATTTTTGTACCGACAGTACAGCCTTGTATAGTCGTGTATAAATTGACCCGCATATAAGCCGAGGTACCCACTTTTCCTAAAAAAAAAAAAAAAAAAGTGATTGACTCCCATATATGCCCCCTCCCGAGTAGAGCCCTCTCCACAGTATGTGTCTTATTATGAGGCATCCCTCGCCCCAGTATAAATAGCTAAAAACAATAGATAAACAAAAATGTATAGCAATATAATAAAGCTGTGTTAGGAGCAAGGAGCTGGTCAATGTATAGGGAAGAACAAATGAGGGCAAAAGAGAAATGTAACATACAAAATGCACTAGATGACCCTTGGTAACAAAGTGTGCACAGTAGTTACCGGTGAGGTCCCCGTGACAGGCGCTCTCCACTGTTGCATGTGTGCTGTAACCTGTAGCAATTCAAAAGCAGAAGTGTTGCTTCCTAAAAGGGCCACCAGTTGTGTTGTGTATGTGCACCCCTGCGCCAACATAGTGTGCGACCAGCACTAGGAGGACTGACCTGAGGTGGAGTGGAGAGAGCAACATCATCACTGCCCCATGTGCTGGATGCCATCACAGTTCTAGAGAGTAGCAGCGTCATGTGCAGCTCTGGGGATTCCCTTGTCTCTCTGGCCCCTTGCTGTATCTCAGGGCACCACTAGATGGCGTCATGAGACACTGCAAGTGGTCGGAGAGGCAAGGGAATCCCCAGCATTGCACATGACCCTGCTGTTCTCTATGCTATGCTACACATTAGCCACCATGGAAACAGGACGCAGCAGGGAACCCTTGAGAAAATTGCACCTCCGTTTGGAACTGTGACAGCATCCAGCACATAGGGAAGTGATGATGTTGCTCTCTTGCATCTCAGGTCAGTCCTCCTAGTGCCCTTGAGTTTATGCGGTAAGTTATAAAGCTGCAATATGGAACAAAATTAAAGAACCATTAATAGAAAACCATATGGTATGAAAATATTTGTCTAATAAATGCAAATTTATATTAACAGATATAAAGTACCAATACAAGTTGAGTTATTGTTAACCAACCTATTTACTTATGGAGAGTTACAGACCTCAGTAGGATAGTGAAGTTAAAGTGGAAACTTATTTTGTATTTTCCTGTTTTGATTGCAGCGTTTCTTTTCTGTTACATTTTGAATTCATAGTAAAGCATATATTAAACTTACAGATATAAAAATTGTTAGTACACAAAATCCTCCATTATAAATTTGAAAGAAAAATGCAAGGGTGTTGTACCTTCTTTTCAACATATCACTACTTTCAAAACTAGAGGTATATTTCGATAATTAAAGCATTGTTGTCTTTTCTGTATGTTCTTAAAGGAAGACTGAGATGAAATTTATTAAAGCTTTTATACTTTCCTGGACTTCCTTCATCCTCCTTTAAGCCATTGGCTCCCTCGCTATCCTCCCAGCCACTCCATTTGTCAACTGGCTGACCTGGTCTTTTCTTTTCTTCCAGTAGCCGGTAGTCCTGCTGTACTGCACATGTGCGGCGTGGCTGTGCGCACACCAATCGCATTCCCAGGCCGGGAGTGCTCTGTGCAGGCGCAGTACTACTGCACAGGCACAGAATGTTTCAGGCATCAGCAATGCAATGAGGGATGCGCTACCGGGCCGTGCATGTGGAGTACAGCACAGCTGAACTTATTGGTAAAAGCCACTGGACGATCAGAGTAGTCGGAGAGAATGTTGAGGTAGCCGACGACCTAAAGGGGGCTGACGGAAGCCCCAGTAAGTATAAATGCTTTATTCATTTTCCTCTCAGGTACACTTGAAGGTGAAAAATAGTTGTGCAGTGGACAGTGTAATGCCAGCAATGAAACTGTACAGGAGAGGAAATTGTGGCGTCCATTAGGAGATGCATTGTAATAACAGAAATTCTTGATAAAACAATTCATGTAAATAGTTTTTATTCCCATATCCGTCATATCCGCTTAAATGCTTTTCTCTTCATGTCCTGAGAAAGTCATAGTACTGAGATTTTTTACAGATCTATTTCTAGCTCGACCAGCAACTTCTAATAAAGTTGCTGGTCACCACATGGACACATGACCAATGTTATTGTAGGTGCAGCTTGTAGCTCTGAAAGTATCAATGACTGTGTGAGGGATAAAAATTATAGAATTACAGCTTTTATGTTATAGGCATGTAGGTATTTTTTTTTCTAACAAGGCAGCGTGTTGCTTTTGGAATAAAATAGAAACTTGCATGATCTGTATAACCTATTATGTCTACAGCAAGTTCAGAGCTACCCATGGGGATTCATTTATGAAGGTCACAAAACCTAACACTATTCTTCGCTATTACATGGCAAAAGTCAGTAACCTCCCCAGTCAATGACAGTACATATTGGAGTGGCTGACGTGGTAGGAGATAGGTGATTGTACAACAGCACTTAAGGTGCCTGAGAACTTCTTTTTCTTGTAAATCCAGGCTTTCCTTAAAAGTGTGTGTGTGTGTGTGTGTGTGCGTGCGTGCGTGCGTGCGTGCGCGCGCATCTATCTATCTATCTATCTATCTATCTATCTATCTATCTATATAGATGGATATAGATCTATATACAGTTTTCCTGGTATTTGCCCTCTAAACCTAAGTGTTTGCGGTGGGTGTGTAAATGTGTCTGCAACAGCACAGTTTTAATATACCTACCAAGTTAGGGAGCTTATACAGTTAGATATGTGTGCCGGATCATTTATTTTACTTTATTACCATTTTAAGGTATGTCCGTGTTTAATTGTTACAGCCCAAGCAACCAGAGGGGTACAGAGCAGAGGGGTACATTCATCCAGTTAACCCAACAGTGCACAACCTTGCAAAAGGGTTAAGGAGTTTGAAGATCCATTATTAAAGGGAACCAGAGATGAACGTTTCACACAAAATAAACATATCAGTTGATAGCTTGTAAAGAATAAATGCTCTACCTGATAATTTCGCCGCTCTGGTGTGCCTTTTTTAGTGTTTTTTATCCATTATTGCTCCAGGAAAAATCAAATATGGCCGCCGGCTCATATCCCTTCTCCTTCCGGGTTATATGAGTTGTTCTGGATGTGCTGTCTAGGCTATATGAGACTATGCTGCTATCTAGGCTAAATGCAGCCTTTCATCTATGTGCTTTCATATTGGTATGATCTGCCTGTAGGAAGTGTCACTGATAATAACTGCAGTTTCATTCCTATGAGAATCTAGTGCACACAGAGCACACAGGGATCATATTACAGCCACAGAGCTTCTCTCTCAGGAGCAGCAGCCCCTCCCAGTCATCACAGCTCTCAGTATGCAAAGCAGAAGATCTAAGCCAGGAGGGGGAAGGCTTGGGCTTGAAAGGACTCCACAGAAGAGTGACTCAGCTATAATGATTCCAGGTCAAACCTCGACTGAATAGTCGATGGATTCTTATCACAGTTGCTAATAGACTAATTAAGCAGATAACAATGAAACTAAAAGCAGGGTAGGTGTTTACTGTCATGTTCCCACTGATAAATGTAATAAAATACATGAGGGTGCTTCATCTCTGGTTCTCTTTAAACGTTTGAAGCCGACATATCCCTGCTCTCTCTCTCTCTCTCTCTCTCTCTCTCTCTCTCTCTCTCTCTCTCTCTCTCTCTCTCTCTCTCTCTCTCTCTCTCTCTCTCTCCAGATGCATCAGAAGGTCACAGTGAAGACATCCATGTTTCCTGATTGAAACGTCCTGTTTCACAGTAATGCCTCATTGGCTATCTTATGTAATGATCCTCTTTACTTAGGAAATTAGAGTCCACATAATTGAAAAAAATTGTCTTTTTGTTCCTCTGAAGTGTTTAGTAATGGCAAGCAAAGCTCTCTTGCCTCTTCAGTTTCCACTGTCCTTTGCATTGCACAGGAAGACTATATGTGTGGGTTGGGGAAATGCAATAATGTATGTATTGAAGAGGCATTTAAAAAAAAAATAATCCTAATAATTATATTTAGCTATTTTATTTTCTGTTTTCTTAAGATATACACACAAATACAATACTGTGCAGAAGTTTTAGAGACTTGTAAATCGGATCACCCAGATACACCTTGGAGAATGGAAATGCTAGGATTTTTATGGAGGACCTTAACACGATTTTATCAGTATTTATTGTGATAAGCCTTTTGTGTTTAAAACAGTATCCGTTTTTCCGGGTACAGGTCTACATTCAAAAAAAGCAAAAAAGAAAAAGCAACAAACCAGTGTAGATTGCTCAACTGGAAGTTTATTAAAAATTGTTCACAACTGCATGACCTCATTCCATACAGTTCCAAATTTTGAATTATAAGCCAATTTGGCCTTACGAACCAATCATAAATTAAATCTCCATCACAACAATATGGTGTACATTATACCCACATTATAGTATTCTATATAGTTTAGACCGATTATAACGTAGCAGCCACTAATGAGGCACAACTGGGTAGTGATTAAATTGACTATATGCCTTAAACATCTCATAGAATAGCTGGAACGACCAATGTGATCAAACAATGTGGGTAGTATAATTGTACCCAATCAATGCGGTGATCACAAAGTTAGCTCAAATAGTAGAAAAAACATAGCAATGTGGGGAATGCTGGCTGCTTCTAGCATCATGTAGTTTACACAAACAGATGGTCCCAATGTGAATATGAGCTATTGTATTGGGATTGTACATCTCTTAATTGTGACTAGAGCTAAAGGGAACCTAAAGTGAGTAAAATTATTTAAAATAGACACATGATGTACCTGCAAATGAATATTACATACTAACCTCACCGTCAGTTCCTCTCAGAAGCTCATTATTTTACTCTTACAGTGAGCCCTTCCAGTTCTGACAATATTTTGTCATAACTGAAATATACCAGTTGCTGTCAGTTATATATCAGCAGCTGTCAGTTACAACCGAATGTGCACTGTAATGTCCATGTTTCCCTATGGCTCAAGTGAGTGATATTACAGTTTAACAGTGTGCTGATCCGGAAGCGGTTATGGGGTAATGATCATTTTCAAAATGGAGGACAGAGAATTCCATTGATCCCAATTGACAAACGGGACACAATAGAGGAGAAAGAGGTGGATGAGTAGACTACACTGGAGGTAAGTATAATGTGTTAATGTTTGTTCTGACTTTTCATTTTCAGTTCAGGTTCTCTTTAAGCCAATTGGTCCATATGAAAGCACATTGCCCACCCTGTAGCTCTCGTAATAAGCCTGTAACAATTAGAGTTCAAATGAATTGACCTGTAAATATTGTTGCATTACTTTGCATTATAGCAAAATATTGTTGCAATAAGTTTTCATTATATAAAAATCACCTGTAGCTGTACATTGCATTTAGATTGAACCACCAAGATTGCACTTAAATGAAAGACCATTAAATCCACGTATTGCATAGTGTATCAAGTGTCCTTTTTAACATGCATTTGGTCCTTTACACAACTGCTCACATTCTTTTAAACTTACATTAAAGAACATTTAAAAGCAGTCCCACACATTCCCTGTGTTTTAAAATGTTTATTTTCACTGCAGAGCGCACGACAAGCTTGCTAGCAAAAAGAAGTTTGCTTATCTCTAGTTATCAGGAAATACAATATTTGCAGCTAAACCTCTCTGAGGCATGTGTCTTCACTCTTCCCTATCTTCTGCTGTAGTGATTCAGCTGTTGCCAGGGTGATGTCCGTTCAGCAGAGGGAAGGGGGCAGAGTAAAGACACATTACTCAGAGAGCTTTAGCTTGCAGTAATTACATGTATATTTGCCAATGACAAGCGGTAAGCAAGCTTCTTCTGCTCTCTGCAGTGAAAACAAAGGTTTTTACACACAGTAAATGTGTGTGAATGCTTTTAAATATTTTAAGGAAGAAAAAGTAGTTACTGAAATGTTAGTTTTGGTAATATAATACCACTTTAAGGAACTCATCAGAAAGGCTATTCTTGGTATCTAGAACTGCTAAACAGATTTGCCATTCTAGGCTAGTTTCTTTACTTCTGTATCCTTATGTAATCTCAGACAAACTGATGTTCCTTCAGACCAGGGCTTGTAGAAGTCATACCATCTCTTCTAGGAGTCTAGTGTTCTTCTCACTGAAGATAGTTCTTTGTTATTGGCTGTATGTTTGAGACATTACTCCTGAGGCCAAGAATTTAAACCATTCAGGGACATAAGTATCTGCTGGTAATTTCCAGCATTGAGAAAACTAATTAATTTAACCAAATCCCCAACTCAATGTGAAGAGATGCAGTCCCAAAGCTACAAGAAACGTCCACTGCTCTCCATGGACTTTGATAGATAAACTACTGATTTCTGTGAAATATTTTAGAAATTAAACTCATTATTCCCGCCAGTTTGGGGCAAAATGTTTCTTGTGTTTTTGTAGAAAGACTAGTCACCTGGTCTTGTTTACAAATTGAAGGCATGGTTTTTAGCCACAAGTCCTCCATGGAAACCACTTCTGGCCAAATGTCTGCTGACTGTAGATGGGTGTGTCAGAGTACCACTGTTTTCTGTCAGGTGCCAACAGGCATCTTTTGATGTGAAGGAAGGTAATCTTAATGTATCTTTTTGTATGTTCTGATTAGTTTCCTTGACCAATCTGGGAATTATGATTCTCAGCATTGTCCAGTTCTTTATTCAGAAGAGTTTGCACCTTACTTCTGGGAACCCCTGTATTGCTTGAAACTTTTTCATTTAAAACACTTTCTTGATGCTGTAAAACAACCGTGTCTTGCAGAAATGCTCTTCCTTGCTATCATAATATTTTTAACCTTCAATCTGTTAGTAAAGCATAGCTTTTCACCACTCACTTTCATTTCTCTTACACACCTGAGTCTGCTTGATTTACTGATTTGGTTTCAACCTACATATTATCTCTGATCCACCTTTAACACCTGTTTGCTATATGATTAAAGGGAACTTAAAGTGAGAGGAATACGGAGGCTGTCACCTTCATTCTCTAAGAAACCGTGACAGTAGCCTGACTTCTCTACTGATGCTCTGCTTTTGTTATGCCAGGCTTTGATTCAGGACTGACTGCACTGGCTGCCTGCTTGTTGCAGGTGTGTGACTCAAAAATCAACTAAAAACAAAAGCTGTGCATGACAGCCAGGCAACTGGCACTGGTTATAAGGACATAAGGATGACAGGCTATGTATTCCTGTCACTTCAGGTTACATTTAAACGAACACAAGAGTCTAGATAATATTCTGCATAGTAAATTTTAAACAGAGGAGAAAAATTATCTCCTAGGAGAAAACGTAGAAGAAAAAGTGAATTGGATTGGGCCCACAGTGTCAGTTTAACAGTCAGCTACTGTGTCAGTCCACTACTTCCTATTCAGGATTCTCCTGTTTTTCTTCGTTGCTACAATATTTTTCTCACTACGGGTTTCCTTTAATCAAACATGCGGTGGCCGTGTGTGCTTCATTTGATAGTTGTTTGTTTAAATAAAGGAGACATTCTAATCAGGGCTTTGGAGTCAAGAAGTTGAAGCAATTTTGGGTACCTGGAGTCACAGTTGGAGTCAGTCGGTGGTTTCATAAAGTGAGGAGTCTGAGTTGGAGTCTGATGATTTTTTTAACTTCTCAACAGCCCTGGTTCTATTTACTTTTTGATTTGTGTTCATGTTTAGGCTGTCTCATATCAGAAATGTTGCTTGCTGCTGGCTTTTGCACCCTAAAATGTAATAAATAGGAGAACTGCCTTTGATCGATATGTTTGTTTTTTAATATAAATAAAACCAATATAGGGACTGTTATATCTTCTTCCTCATTAACATGGCCATCCTGTCTTTGATTTTTATACGAACGCCGCTAGATGTGACAAGGGTGTAGTATTTTAAAACTTTCTAAGTGCTTTTTTATTTATTGTACTTATATGTAATACTTTATTAAAGTGTGATTTGCCAGTGATTTAAATGTTTTTATAAACTGCTGTTCATTGATTGGCTATAGACCGCAAAGCAGATTTCAAAGCTGAGCTTTCCACAGTGAAAGGTATTGTTGTCAAAAGCACTATTGGCTCCCTGCACACTGCAAATCCGTTTTGCGATTCAGATTCCATTTCCGATTCCAATTTTCAATTCCGATTTTCCCTGAATACATAAAAAAAAGGATGAAAAAAATGCAGCATACAGTAAAGATTAAAAATCGGAATCGTATGTAAAAACCGATTAAAAAGCGGAATTGCGTGCAGGGAGCCCAATTTTTGTCCCCTTCCAAATTTCTCTGCTATTCTTCTAACAGTTAATCAGTTTAAAGAGCGTGAAGTGTTAGCGGTAGAATGTTTATTGAAGGTCACTTGCCTGCAGCTCCCAGAAGCTGGGATCAGAACCACCCTGAATGTACTCACACATAGTTCTTTATTGCTGCTGGATTATTTCTATAAAATATACAGACCCACTTATCTCACTTTGTCCCTTGGCATTGTAGAATGGGAATGCACACTAAACTAGCTTTTTGGTTTTCTTAGTTGAGCGAGGAAGGATCATAAAACTATACAGCATGCAACTCTTAAACTGCTAAATAGTGACACCAAGTGACAGTTTTTATTGTATAGTTTATAGATGTGATAAGCTCTTTATCAGTAAAGATACAGTAAATCATGCTGGGTTTGTAAAATGTTGGTTGTGTAATAAAGTACGTCAGTGTTATGATTATTGCATATTTATGTAGCACTGAACTATTTCATGAAACTGACTGTCCCTCAAAAGAGCTCACAATCTAATCCCTGCCATTGTTATAGTCTTATATCCCTATTGTAGACTAAGGCTAAGTTTGGGGAAACATACCCCAATATGTTTGCTTACAACATGGGTGATAAAACCTATGATGGTCTGCAAAATATTTATATATTTTTTTCTTGCGTTCAAATTTGCTACAAATTTGTGGAGCATCCATACCTTGATTGGTATTCCCTGTTTGAGGCATTCACGCTTGATAAATGCTGTGAATAATGCTGACACTGTATGGATTAACCAAACCATAACCTGTGTGTGTATTGAGAGTTTCTGAAACCAAGTGGCCTACAACCTTACTTTCTACTGACTTTAAATGGAATATTTCAGCAACTGGCTTGTAATTGTACATTTCTAAGTGGTGCTGATCATTCATTATCTGCTGAAATACTGTCTGAACAACACGCAAAAAACAATTGTGCTTGATATTATTTTAGCAGCTTATTTTAGTAGGACATAATTTTTTCTTTTAAATAATTGCTACCAGCTGCACTTAAATTAACTTATCTTATCTCAGAGCCTGGACGCTTGCGCTTATAATAGTCAAAGCACATTAACAGTTCATCTGAAGAAACTTATGTTTTACTATGGATTGAATTGGCTCAAATCAAATGCACAGCATCAATACATTCCTGTTGATCACTGCACAATGGCAAGTCACTCATATACCTCAATCATTTTAAGTTAAAATGACCACATTGTTTTCAGGGTATGCCCATTCAGTCTATTTAACAATAGACTTATAGAGTAATTAAGTATTTACATTGTACTATGTATGGCCTCTACCAGGTAGCCTGCCAGCAGGGCTCATTTGAATTTGCTACTGAGGGCTCACCAAGATGTTGACTCTCTTATTTGTGGTCAGAAGTATTATTGATTTTTTTTTTTTTTACTTCAAAATCCATCAGTCAGTGCATGGCTGTTGTAAACCTATCCATATAGATTTAAAACATCTACAGCCTGGTATTTCCTGATGGAGAATTAGCGTTGCACTTGCTCCAGTTCTTCATATAAGCACACATTTTCTACTGTAATGCTGGGATTGTTAACAATATAGTCATATATTGCTTTTCCCACCGTGTATATTATCTAACTGACCCATCTAGAAGTTGCCTAGCACTCCAGCACTTATCCTTATTAATACAGTGATCAGATCGTGCAAAAATGCCTCCTCCCCCTTCCCAACCCCACATTCATATTTGTACCTCCACCTTCTTTTTTGAGACGCATAATGAAAGTGCAATTTTTATTTTTATTTTTTTAGTAAAATAAGAGGGATTAAAAGAATATTAATATGTATTTTACCTTGTAGGAATATATTATTAGTGTTTCCCTGCCTAAAACCATTCTTAAAATTACAGCATTGTCAGTTAATAACTGGACCTTCATCACAATGCCTGAGGATTACATTGTGAATTATTGTCAATGTGTTATTGTTGTAGGTGCCAAAGATGTCCACAGCCCAATCTCTGTCATAAACCCACTATTCGGATGTATTTCCTGATCGGGGGTTATTGGCCTCTACTGTCTTCATAATAATGCCCTGTGAATTAGTTTTGGAAGTCTGTCGGTGACTTTTTTTCATAACCTACTTATAACTTCTTCATTTTTCTTAGCTAAATATTTAGCAGCTCTTTAAAAAATGGTCATACAGTTTATGGCATATATCTGACATGATGTTTGAATGAAAATCTATTTAATGAAAGCCCTCTTTATAAATTTTCATCATCTTTTTATTCAAAGACGGATTACGATAGGAATTTCTAATCAAGTGGGCTGGGATGCAAGCAGGAGTATTGTAAGATTAATGGCTGCTTAATTAACTTTGAGCAGAAAAACTGGTGGTGGCAGCAATGTCATCAGTAATCGATCCGATCTAATATCAACTGATTCAAGTTAGTACGCAGGCAAATGATCAATATAAAGTGGATGGTGGCAAGGAATGATCACTAATGAATTGTGCCACACTGATCTACACTTTAAGGTTATACTTCTGTGTAGTCATGCCAGATAGAAATAGAGAATTCTAGGTGGACATTGGGTCAAAAATCAAATACTTGCTTAAATAGGGAAGCCTCTAGAGCAGAGTTCCCCAACCCTATCCTCAAGGCCCACCAACAGTACATGTTTTGCAGAAAACCACACACATCCACAGGTCGAGTAATTAGTGTCTCAGCAGAGCTGATTAACTACGCCTGGGGATTTCCACAAAACATGCACTGTTGGTGGGCCGTGAGGACAGGGTTGGGGAACACTGCGAGGCTTACCACGCTGTCCTCCACCACTGCCCTGGAACATCCTGCACATTGCAACAGCGCTCCTCTTCATGCACAAACGGCTCTGGCTTACTGCGCAGGCGCAGTTCAGACGAGAAGATGTGCTTGGTTGCAAGCTTGGAATCCGACAAGAGCTTGTGTTATTCCTTTGGTCGTCTGACTTTTGATCCAAGGTTCACCTTGTGCACTCTTTAAGAACTGTGATATATCAAAGATGAAAAACTGTCAAAGACAGACTAGAAATAAGTTTATGGACATCGCTTCCAACCCCCCCCCCGCATTGGTTTTCCCACATCTGCTGTCGCAAAGATGGCATATTTCAATGTTTTCCCTTGACCGGTATGCATAGAACACCACCAGCTATAATCTAGTGATAATCTGGGACAATGTAGTTACAGTACTATGCTAATCCATATTTTTTATTTATTTTTTAAATGTACTGGTCCTTATGTTTTGTGTATACAGTTTCTGCTGTTCGGATACATTGCGCTAGTTATATGGCTGTGTTTAAGCTGCAATAAATGTATGACTTGAAATGTTAAGCTTGTGAGCCAAAACATATTTTTAAAATAAAGTGAAAGTTAATGTAGTGCTTTTCCCGATTAGTTAGATAAATACTACGCCAGTGTGGAAATGATTCCATATTACTGTTAAACAGTATATTGTATAGCTAGGAAATGTGTTTGATGTTCCTTTTGGCAGACATCACTGCAATCATATTGTGGTTTGGAATGCAAGGTTAGGATATAAATCTATGCAATTGACTGACTCCATTACTTACAAACACATTTCACGAGCCAGTAAAATGTTAGGTGCCAGAAAGGATTTATAAACACAAGTTTTATCCCAGTGGGTTAAGTATCTGGCGATATTGTAATACGTGAAAGCGTCTGATCAGGCTGCTGCCTGTCAGTGGTTCTGTAGCAAATGATTCATTCCACAATGTAAAGCACATGTAGCCTTAAGACTGCATACATTTTACATGTATATAACAAAACTGTAATAAAATAAATGTTCAAAATGTCAAACCCTAGCCAAAACAATTTTTACTTTTGGCAAGCATGTGGAAAGCTAGAAGCTCCACAGCATTTCCTTGTAGTCTGTTGTGTTGCATTGTTTAATTCTGATCACAAAGCGTCAGCATGTACTACCAGAATGTGATATCTGACTAATTCTACCTCTCCCCGCTGTATCCAAGGATACAAAAATATAATCATTTCTAAGATAAACTGAATGAAATATCTACAGTATTTGCTGTTGTCCACTACTGAGCAGAAGAGTTCTACTACTAAGTAGGTATGAGTAAGAATGACTCTTTTCTTGAATTTCCAATCTTAACGCAAATTTTCACCAAACGTTCACGCATTCCATTAAAGGCAATGGGTCAACCTTAAGGGTTCATATCAAAGCCCCCCCATACATTTTAGAACCACTACATTTACGAAGTATGTATAGGAGAATAGGGAAAGAAACCGTTCCAAAAGACCATGGGATTTTTCAGACAATCACAATTAAAGTGACAAGTTCCATTTGACAAACAGTTTACGTATTGTTTAATCGATCTGTTTTGTGGATTGCTTCTATCTGAAGTGATCAGACTAATTTTATTTTATATCACATTTATGGGCCCAATTCCTTCTGATTGTTTCCTTACGATTTTAATTAACAGATCGGATGGTCATTCGTTCGCTAAAATTGTCATTAATAGGCACTTTAGGTAAATACATGCCAATTTGTACATACAGGTCTAGCCAAGTTATTGTTGGTTCTTTGTGATGTCGATTATGGGTCCATCATGGTGCCAATCAAAGACAGAGTTGAATAATGTATTGCTGGCTTTACTCAGCACTCAAGGATAAGGGATAAGGAATGCTATAGCTGTCAGTTTTTCTTACAGTACTAGGTGCAGTATGCAGCTAGCAAACAAGCTGAAGGACTAAAAGTACCTTGCTGTAATTTGTAACTAAACACACAGAGTTCTAACTTATGTAATGCTATAATTGTTCTGCACAAATGAATCGCTATCAATCACAGTTCTAAGTTGGTAAAATAGCTTCTAGCTATTGCTTTCTGAAGCATATGTTTCTCTCCCTGCTTCTGTCTCTCTAGCTCACATCACACAGACAACACAGAATGGAGTAAAAAAAAAAAAAAAAAACCTCCCTCCACCCAACTTTGTCTGCCTATTGTGGGATCTGTTCTCATTGGCTGCTGGGGCTTGCTTTCCATCTTGGAAGCAAATGATTTGCATGGCAGATGCCTATTCTGCATTTTCCACTGAAATTTTGCCACCGTACCGCTCCCTTCATGTTGCCCAGGATCGTTCAGTATGAAAAATCGCCTTACATGTGGAAAACGTTTGTAAGCAAGAAAGGCCCTATTCACTGTGAGGTCGATCTCTTGTTTCTCGCTCGCTCAACCCTACTTCCAAGCAGAACCACTTGCCTGCATTGTACCACTTTTTTGTGTGTACAGGCTTTATTGTCCTCTCAATCTTCTGACGTGCCCCTTGCCTTCTACATTTAAAAGAATTCACCACCCCATCTGTCACTGCATTGTGGGGTGGTATGTCCAGGTATCATGCAATGCTTGCTCCATGATAAGCCATGCACTTATCTCGTTGTACCGTTTGTCGTATTGTTAGCATTCTTTTACTTTTATGTAATGAAATTTCTGTATTCTGCCAACACATATTTGCACAAAAGTAATATTTCAGGCTGAATGAGAGTCTCCTGTGTTACAGCAATATTTCCCCAATCTTTCTGCGTTATACAATACAGCCGTGAGGGGCACCGCAGTGTAGCTGCGAGGTTTGCCTTACTAAAGGGTTCACCCAGCAGAGTGCATCTCCCAGCAGCTTTAGACAATGGGTAGGAAAAGCTGAGTGGGTAAACTCTGACAATTTACCCAATCCTTCACGTAGCAAAGCATAGAAGGGTTTTCTTTTTAATTAGGCTGATTAATTATGAAGCGTGGAGGGAGAAGTCCTGATTCAGCCAGTGTATTTATATTCCTGCAGCTCTGAAACAGGCTGGGAGCTCTGGAAGTCACCTGGCACCTGGAGTTTAACAGGACAAAATCAGTCCTCTGGAGGAATAACATGGGAACATTTCTAAATAAAGCTTTCTAAATGTGGCTGTGCATTTCACTGTGTCTGAATTTGCATGAACAAGACGTCTTGCTGTACTTTTGCTGATTTAACAAGTGTTGGGTATAAAATACAAACGTGCGTGAATTATTTTCCCTTTCTCTATTTAGATGTACGCTCCAATGAAAGGCAGTGTGTCTGTATTATTCTTGCAATGGGATTTCTCTGTTTACTGTGTAGACTTACACATCACTTTTTAACATTATTCATTTTTGTTTGTTTTTGATTCGGGTCTTCTCGCAGACATAAATAGAGATGTGCTTTGCTAGTATTTGAATCCAGTGTCCAGACTCTGGTACCTTATTGAGCACAGGGAGGCCATGTAGCTTTGCACAGCTATAGCATTGCTGAGCCAAAGGAATTTGACCTCTTCCTTGTTAAAGATCATCACTTTCCTAACACCATCATTCCAAGGTTCACCTGTAATAGACCCTGCTAAGCTATTCAGGAATATGCAGGCATAAGGAGAAAGCAGGCCTACTTTCTGAGCAGAGTGCTCTTTACTCCACACATAATAAAGTGATTGAACAACATATGTCCTTTAGCACGATATTTCTTTTTTCCCTGAGTAAAATGAAAATGCAGAGGTAATGTAAAATTGTACTGGATTACTTCAACATACTAGTGAGTGGACATTATAATAAATGCATATATTTTCATTTTGCTGTAGCAAAGAAAGTACGGATGGGAACAAAAACATTTTTTATGTTTAAAGCCATAGTTCACCCTTCAAGGTTTGGCTTTTACTAAAGGTGAATAGGGAATTGTCCCATTAGATTCCAAAATTTCCATCTGTGTTAACGTAACTACAGTACTGTTGGACGTTCAGGTTTAACTGACCCTGGGTTAGACGCCTTTCTTCCAAGGTAAGGAAGAAGTATCGTATATCATTGAATATAAGTTGACCTTGTTTATAAGTGGACCCCTAAATTTGAACTTCTTTCTGGAATCTTTTTTTATTCAAGTTTGAGTCTACTAAGCAAAGGATGCACTTGGGGACTAGGAGGAGTTAATGGCTGCACTGCCTTAAGTATTGCAGCCAATAACTCTTCCAGGTCCCCACATGCAGCCATTATCCTTCTTGGTCTCCCTTTCCCCATCCCTTAAACAATCCCAACTCTTAAACAATTCCAACCCTTTAAAAAAAAACTAACAGCTGGCTTAATTGGAGCTCTCTCAGCATACCACCTCATGTATACAACACTACAAACCGCATACATCTAGCAAAGCAAGCTTGCTAGATTAAATCCAATGTTTTTATAGATCCCAATGCACTTTTAAAGCAGATCTTCACAGCACTAGTGTTAATGTCGATACCTACAGTTCACATTTATGCACATAACACAGACCCAACTTGTTCAAGCTTATAGCCTTATGTCACATCCATGGATATATCCAACAGCAATGTCCCAGTGTGTTAAGCTGTAAACCACCTTCATGAGATAACAAGATATTTATTTATTTAACCAGCCAGAACAACCACTTTCTGTCACTCCTGCAATTAGCAACACAGAAATTTGAATTGGCCTGCTGCATATGCAGCACTCACCATTCCGGAGCAGGAGTTTCCAAGTCACATGTCATCTGCACAGCGTCCCGTTGTTTCGGTAGGTCCCTTCACTTGTGACTCTAGAGCTAGAGAAACCCACACTGTTGGCAAAGGGATCAGTGAGTGGGAAAAAGCAGAGGAGTGAAGGCTCTGTATGCGACCATCAGATGCCTGGCGTGTAGTCCATGCCCTCACTCATACCACGCTGCATGAATCAGTGACATGAGCAGAGATACGCTGATGCACACAGCGGCATGAGTGATGAAAGAAGCCCGGCACTGGAATGGGTTTCTAGCTTCCGCTGCAGCTCACACTGCATTGAGGGAGAGAAAGAGGTGGCCCCCGCACCCCTGAACCTGGATATAAGATAAGAAATTTAGAACTGACTCGCAGATAAGGCAACCCCTATATTTTTATACTGAGTCAGTCCTAAATTTCTCATCCTATATTTGAGTATTTGCATTATCTCCATACTTACTGTTTTTCAGTGCACCAAATCATAGTGCTATAAAAGTTTTCCATTTCAGCTTGCAGCCAGCTAAGAATTTCTAAAACTCTGAGCTTATATCGCACTTCTTTGCATTCTTTGTGTGTTCGATTTAAGTATTTTAAAATACAAAAAAAATTACATAATAAAAAGAGGTAATTTCTTACCTCTCCAGAAGATATAGACACCAGTTCAACTGGAAAAAAAGTTTTTAATCCGAAAAGCAATCTGACAACGCATTTCACGGGTCATGGCCTGCTTCCTAAGGTCAATACAAAATGCCTTGATAGCACAGGGGATAGAGTGTAGGCGCCTCTAGTCATTTGTATTTGAGGCAGGGTGGCAAGTTGGACCCAAAAGGCTTTGAAAACCCTTAATGCCACAGAAGATGCATCCCTGGTAGTTGCACTTCTGTTTCTATACAGCAGGAGGAGGTGGCAGTGCTTCCCAAGGCAGGCTGCATCTGATTGACCAACTGCATGGATGTGCAGAGCCTAGTTATTGGCAGGTTATACAACATTCAAAACAGATGCAACAAAAGGGAGGATGTTGGCTTCCAAAACAGTTTGCGTATCTTCCACCATGTTGAGGTATCCTCATGGAAGAGACCCTAACCTCTAACAAAAACATAGTGTGGACCTGGGGGGCAGCTGGCCATAAACATTTTTTGGAGGAACTTAGAAATGGGCTGCTTCTTCAATTACTATAGACAGAGGCGTGCAGAGCCCCCTAGAGGCTAAATACACACATTGTATTCAAAACCGATGCAAACTATGCTCTAAACTCAGATTAAAATGGAATGCAAGAAGTTGCACTTCTGATGGCAGTAGTCTTTACTTTGGAATTTACCTTATTCGTCAACCTTTCATAACTAACTTCACATAGCAGGAGGTATTGTTATTCATTTTAGCCCCCACACTAATCCTTTGACTGGTGAAGGTGCTGTGAAATGCTCATGTTTTATATGTGCAAACAATTAGGCAAGCTGAAATAAGGCTTACTGGTTTAGCTTGAAAAATATAGAACCAGACTGAATGGACTGGGTTTTTTTGTTTTTCTAAGTCTTCTTTATTTGTGTCCTTTTAGAATTATGCTTTAGCATTCTTAAGTTTGGCTCTTCATACTGCAGTAATAAACCTCATTTTTGTTCTGTAGCTTGTCCAATCCCCAAATATATATTTACAGTTGTATGAACGTACCTTGTTGAAGTTTTTCATCCCAGATGTCATGCAGGTAAAGTGTTTCCTTATGCTAAGAACCCTCCTGGGGCTAAGCAACTAATGTTCTGCAGTCCTTTGCTAATAGAGACTGAAAGAGCTGTTTGTCACACGGGGTCCTAGGAGGATTCTTGAATTTTAGTATTTAAGAATTATACCACGTGGGATTTAGTTTCATCTCTATTTTGTCTTGTTTTGCAGGTGATAGAGTTTTCACACTCTGTAATTTTGCAGTGGAGGTTTCCAGCTCTTAATACGGTTTAGATGTTTGTTTTCACTTAGGAGCTATGTATAGTACCTTATTGCATTTTCATCTTATTGAAGATACTACATTGGTCTTTTGGATCGTACGAGTCTTTAAACCTGCCAAAGCATTGTGCTGTCACTTCCTTAAAACACTAGTCTGATTGTGTGCAGGCGTTTGAGGATGTAATAGGCTATTTCATTTCCTGATGACTTCATTATTGTAGCCCAAAATGCACTACCAAGTGCTTGCTGGGCTCTCTGTTGAGCAGAATGTAATATCCCATGGAGAATGGGGTGGAGCCTCCTGCTAATACCTGCGTGTAACAAATTTAACCATAATCGGAAAAGGAATGTTCTACTCTGTGAATTGCTGAAGTGGCAGCAGCAGGCATCCAAAGAGTGTTCATCCCTTACCATTACCAGAGAGTATAGTCCTTACTATTGCGTCAAGAGATTACATTCCTTACCATTGTGTCAAGAGAGTACAATCCTTACCATCGCATCTTCATTTTGGCCCTAGATATTGCCAAAGTTAATTTTCTGGCAATTTATCTATTATTCCCATTCACTCTCCTATTCTACCACTAACCTCCCTGTTCTCTCCTAATCATTCCCTCTTCATTCCATCTATACTAGTATTTGTGTGTTAGTTTTGAAATTGTAAGTTTTAGTTTTAAATAGTGTATCATTCTCTCCTTTTCCTGATAGTTTTTCAATAGGAAAATTTCTAGTGTTGGGGACAGGAAATAACTGACAAAAATTAACACTATTCAGGGTTTCTAAATTTCCTCACTCTATGGAGTATTGATTATTATCAATGCAGGTACAGTGGGATGCTAAAGTTTGGGCAACCTTGTTAATTGTCATGATTTTCCTTTATAAATCCTTGGTTGTTACGATAAAAAGTGTCAGTTAAATATATCATATAGGAGACACACACAATGATATATGAGAAGTGAAATAGTTTATTGGATTTACAGAAATTGCACAATAATTGTTTAAATAAAATTAGGCAAGTGCATAAATTTGAGCACTGTTGTCATTTTATTGATTCCAAAACCTTTAGAACTAATTATTGGAACTCAAATTGGCTTGGTAAGCTTAGTGACCCCTGACCTACATACACAGGTGAATCCAATTATGAGAGAGTATTTTAGGGAGTCAATTGTAAGTTTCCCTCCTCTTTTCATTTTGTCTGAAGAGTAGCAACATGGGGGTCTCAAAACAACTCTCAAATGATGTGAAGACAAAGATTGTTCATCATGGTTTAGGAGGCTTTAGGATACAGAAAGCTGTCTCGGAGATTTCAGCTATCTGTTCCCACAGTTAGGAACATATTGAGGAAATGGAAGATCACAGGCTCAGTTCAAGTTAAGGCTTGAAGTGGCACACCAAGAAAAATCTCGCATAAACAGAAGCGACAAATGGTGAGAAAAGTCAGTCAACCCACATACCAGCACCAAAGACCGACAACATAATCTTGCTGCAGATAGTCACTGTGCATCGTTCAACCATTTGGCGCACTTTACACAAGGAGATGCTGTGTGCGAGAGTAATGCAGAGGACGCCTTTTCTCCACCCACAGCACAAACCTAGCCGCTTGAGGTATGCTAAAGCACATTTGGACCAGCCAGCTTCATTTTGGAATAAGGTGCTGCGGACTGATGAAACTAAAATTTAGTTATTTGGGCATAACAAGGGGCATTATGCATGGAGGAAAAAGAACACAGCATTCCAAGAAAAACACCTGCTAACTACAGTAAAATATGGCGGTACTTCCATCATGCTGTGGGGCTGTGTGGCCAGTGCAGGGACTGGGAATCTTGTCAAAGTTGAGGGACACATGGATTCCACTCAGTATCAGCAGATTCTGGAGACCAATGTCCAGGAATCAGTGAGAAAGCTGAAGCTGCGCCGGGGCTGAATCTTTCAACAAGACAACCCTAAACACTGCTCAAAATCCACCAAGGCACTCATGCAGAGGAACAAGTACAATGTTCTGGAATGGATATCTCAGTCCCCAGAACTGAATATAATTGAAAATCTGTGGTGTAAGTTAAAGATGGCTGTCCATGCTCGGAAGCCATCAAAGTTGAATGAACTAGAGCTGTTTTGTAAAGAGGAATGGTCCAAAATACCTTCAACCAGAATCCAGACTCTCATTGGAACCTACAGGAAGCGTTAGAGGCTGTAATTTCTGCAAAGGGAGGCTATACTGAATATTGATTTCATTTATTTTTTGTGGTGCCCAAATTTATGCACCTGCTTAATTTTGTTGAAACAATTATTGCACACTTTCTGTAAATCCAATAAACTTAATTTCACTGCTCAAATATCACTGTGTGAGTCTCCTATATGATATATTTAACTTACATTTTTGATTGTAACACCGATTTATACAGGAAAATCATGACGATTAACAAGGTTGCCCAAACCTTAAAATAATTTTGTTTAATATTCAAGGTAAACTCATTTTATGATGCACTATGCTTTAGCATGTACTAAGCAAAAGAAATAAGTAGGCAAAGTGAATTACAACACTTGTGTGGTGACCACCAACAAACAATAAATGCAGATGCTTAGTGGAATGTAAAATCAATACTTTTATTACCAAAATGATGCATGAAACAGTGACTTACCCCTGACGACAGCAGAATGCCGAAACCTGTTGGGATTTGAGACTAGGCATCTGTTTCTACACAGTTTAAACGATTTTAAGGTGTACTGCATGTACATGATACACTTAATACATTTAAAGTGTCCCTGAAGTGAGTAATGAGTAATTTTACTGTTTTTGCACCATTGTGGAAATAAAAGTAACTTTTTACAACAAGCAGCGTTGTTGAGCACTGGGTGACTGCCGGAAGCCAATTGTGATTGCTTGGAATTTAGCGCCTTGGAGAGAACTTGCATACACCAATTGCAATTGTAACTGTAAGTGAATTACTTGGTGTTCTCCTTTAGTATATAGTGACAATTTTGAATGGGGATTGTGTCTATAATTTAATAGGTCAAAAAGCACAGTTTTGAACATAAATTAGATACACCCCGATTTGTGTTAGGGCTCGTTCACACTCAATTCTGCGGCTTGAAATTTTGCTGCAATTTGCTATTGTGATTCCAATGCAATAGAACGAGAATCATATATTGGATGAACTCAATGGACGTATGTCTTTTCAACCCAAATAACTATGTAACATTGCAACCACTCCCAAAATGCTGCATGCAGTGTGTTTGCAATTTATGCAAAAAGCAAATGCTGCAGTGAGAATGATCCTGTAGCTTTTGCTGATTGCCGTCGATCAGCAAAGTGCTGAAATGCACCCCAATGTGAACCAGCCCTTACAATTAGATAGTGTCAGCTGTAAGGGCCCATTCACACTTGCAAATCACAAAACGCTTGCGCTTTTGCTAGTGTTTTTCTCTTGCGATTTTTGTGAGTAACGCGAAAAATCGCCATTTACACTTGGCTCAATTTTCCGAGATCGTGATTAGCGCTTCTATAGCACTAAACGCGATCGCTGGGAAATCGCCTGAAAATGGTGCAGGATACAAATTTGCGTTTGCCGATTTGCGGCATTTAAAACAAATCGCCCAATTGCACTAGCGCTTTAAAAAGCGTTAGCACTTGAGCGTTTTGCCAAAATCGCCGGCAAAACGCTCAAGTGTGAATGGGGCCTAAGTCACAAAGGGCTGTTTTTGACCGGTGTAAGGCCTCCTGCACACTCCAAATCTGATTTGCCATTCCGATTCCGGTTTGCACTGGGTGCTATCGAAAAAAACAACTCCGCATGCAGTACAGATTAAAAGTCGGAAATTGGAATCGCGTGTGAAAATCGATGAAAAATCGGAATCGCATGTAGTGTGCAAGAGGCCTAAGGCCCCCTTCACACTGTGATTCCGATTTTCCCTGAATGCTATCAAAAGAAAAACGCAGAAAAAATGCAGGACGCAGTAACGATTAAAAATCGGAATCGCATATTAAAATCGATTAAAAAACGTAAATCAGAATCGGAATTGCATGTAGTGTGCAAGGGGCCTAAGGCAGGTTCTATAGTTAAGAGATAGTCACCATTTATTTAACAAAGTAAAATGTGGTTTATTAATATTTGGCGCTGGCATCTTCCTCAGTGCTGTACAGAGTATATTGTCTTGTCACTTAACTGTACTTCAGTAAACTGAACTGAATCTAATCTGCTACATAGTCATATGTCTATATTTTGAAATGTATGTATCGTACTCTAGGACCAATTTTATGGGAAAGCCATTTAACTTATCTGTAGGGATGTGTTTTAGGGATGTGGGAGGAAACAGGAGTGCCTGGAGTAACCCCACATATTCTATAGCAACTAGTTGCCAAACATCTTCATTGTTTAAAAAATGCTGAATTCTGGTTCATTTTATAGGTTGCTACACTTTTAAACATGATAGGCTTTCTTTTTAGATCTAGTGCAGTGTGCAGTGATTGTTGAACAGTCTAATGTTTAATTCATCCTAAAACCATTAACCTTTATTGTATATAAGCGTATGGCATATTGGATACATCAAAGTAGTACTCTTTCCGATCAGCCATCTTGTGTGAGGCTGTACAGCAGGGTCACTGTGCCAGGCTGGACTTCACAGAAGACTATGCAGTGTACAGTCAAACTGGCAGCTGCGACATGGAAAAGAGGGAGCAGCTGTGAATATAAAATTAGTCATTCTATAAAGAATTGGTTTGATAAATAATAAAATGGTCTGTTAACAGCAGATGGTTACAAGGTCACACTATGTTGATTAAACTCATAAAATGGGCGTATATAGGTAGATTTTCCAGATGATGATGACAAATACGGACTTGTGCCTCCAACTGAGGCCAGTAGTGGAAAAATATGTGCTTGTGTCTGTCTATCTATCTATCTATCTATCTATCTATCTATCTATCTATCTATCTATCTATCTATCTATCTCCTAATAATGTAGTTATCTATATTTCTGTAACAAATAATTTAGTGTCTGCTATTATGCAGGACGGATGAATGATGCACACAATTACATTGGGCTTAGCAGTGATGCTTCCTGTTGGATATTGCTTGCTTCCTTATTCCTGGTTACTTTGACTCATCCGAGGCTATGTTAGTGAATTTAAACTGTTACTTAAAATACTGTGTTATGGAAGTTGGTATTTTATGCTGTGAACAGTGGTTTCTTTTTTTAAGCTAACATTGGCTGTTCAATGATAATGAATTCTATTCTACCAAAAGCGTACTGAAACTGAGGCTATGATGCGATGGCATACAAGGCATTTTATCTGAGAATGGACATTTACAGCACATTTGCTACTGCGGAACAGAATGGGTGGAATGAGTGTGATCTGCTTTCTGGTATGTGAAAATGGGCAACTTGTGATGAGTGCAATACATTAACTCGCAGGTGATCACTGGCCCTCAGCACTCTGGTTTGTATAGAAGAAATTACCGTCATTTATGGATTTTAGCAAAGTATGTGCTTGTGCACCTATATAAAATGTTTTCATATAGGAGATAGTTTTACTTCCCCTCCCACATCTCCAAAAGATGTGTTGTCTCAAGTATAATCACTAAAGAAAAAAGGTTTTGAAAGTATTAAGATCTAAGACAGAGACGCACGCACACACACGCACACACACCACACGCACACACACCACACCACACGCACACACACCACACGCACACACACCACACGCACACGCACACACACCACACCACACGCACACACACCACACGCACACACACCACACGCACACACACCACACGCACACACACCACACGCACACGCGCACACACACACACACACACACACACACACCACACCACACACGCACACACACACACACACACACACGCGCACACGCACACACACGCGCACACACACACCACACGCACACACACCACACGCACACACACCACACACACACCACACGCACACCACACGCACACACACACGCGCACACACACACACACGCGCACACACACACACACGCACACACACCACACGCACACACACCACACGCACACACACCACACACACACACACCACACACACACACACCACACGCACACCACACGCACACCACACGCACACACACCACACACACACACACCACACACCACACACACACACACACACACACACACTTGGCCCCCTCTGCTGTGCATCTAGCATGTGGACAGCTGCCTAGGAGTGTCACCAAAAGATCCAGAATACCGGACAGTCTCAGCCATGCATGCTGTCACCCTGCCCTGTAGGGAAGACACTTTGTTGAGCACTGCACTATTGATGCGCCTCTCCTCCATCGCAACAAAATGTGTTGCTAGCCTATGGGAAAGCGATTCGTCTGTACATCACTTTTCCCTGAACTGTCACCTTGTAGGTGGCAGAAATTGTGTGTGTATGTACCCTTATGCCTGGTGCACATGCACAAGGACTGTTGCCCACAGGCATAGGGACGTGATACCTTGGGGAACAGTTTCTGTAAAAGTTCTGTCAGGTCATTAGCCTAGAGACTAGCATCTAGTCTGTTGCTATGGAGCGGGAAGTAAGAACAACATTCTGAGCATGACGATCTTCTTTTAAAGCATACCTGAAGTGGAAAAAAAAACTAAGAAGTCTCAGAAGTGGGGAAACCTCTGGATAGTTCTCCTACAGCCTGCTGTTCCAGCACAGGGTCCCTCTAAACCTGCTTAGGCAAAAGCTTGCCAAATATATAAGGAGCGAGTGCATCCTTACTGGGCATGCGCAAGTAAAGTCCATGCATAGGGGAGTGGGAGCTGATGGTGTGGTGTTACAGCAAGACCCCTGGTATCCAGCACAAGCAGGGATTGCCTCATGCTAGATTCATGTGCTTGCTTGGACCGGCGTTAAAAGCACTGACTAAACCCCCCCTCCCCCCTAAGCAGCAGGAACTACCCTCGATGGTCTAGCCACCTTCTTTAACTCATCCTGAACATCCTAGTATCTTTCCGGCGTGCTCAGTGTACGGCTCCCGGCGGGTTACCTGGTGCAGGATGCGTTGAAGCTTTAGGAAGATCAGTGAGTAGTTCCTGCTCTCAAAACCTCCTGCTCTCAAAACCTCCCACTCAGGCATACCAGTTAGTTGAGACTTCCAGGTGCCGAAGTTCCGGATAACGGGGACTTTGCTGTATAATGCTATAATAGCAGGGAAGTGCACAGGCAGATCAACCTGAGAAATCTATAAATCTTTGCTACAGAAAATGACTGATGAGTCTTTTGACAAACAACTTAAAAATGTGCGTTAATTAATACCAGCCTATAAAGGAACATGTATATCCAGGACTTATAATAATTTGTGCATTTAGGGACATCTGACAAAAAGTGGAAACAGTTTTGGAGGGCAGAAAATGTGATGTATGCTACAGGGATACACTACAAGTTAACACATATTTTAGCCAGTATGTATATAGCAGCTTTTTTTCTATGGAAAGGAATTAAAAGTGGAACTGCAGTGAAAATAGCATAATAAATAAAGTAGCTTTAGTCCATTTATTCCGTAAATGTTCTCCTCTTGTAAATGATTTCCTCAAGCTGATTGACATTCTGAAATCACAGGTGGCCACATCTTTAGTCTTTTTAGGTGATCTCTGTGGAATGTTCGTTTATTGAGCGTTCTTAAGCCAGTACAAAATATATTTGGTCTCCTGGGGTGCTAGAGTGTATTCCACATGGCTAATATTTTGTTTGAAAAAAAATAATATAAGACACGGTCTTATTTTGAGGGAAACACGGTATATGTCACTACAGTGCCTCTTTAAAACATTGACAATTATGCTGCAGGTGTCAGACTCTGGCCAAAGATTTTTCCTGCCTTTCTGTAAGCGGACAACCTTTTTAACCTTGCAGCAGTAAAAGGGTTAAGTAAAGTCTGTAATTGAAGCATTTTTCCATTTTCCGTGTCTGTCCTCTGTGACTGGGACATTTAATTTATCAGAGCAAGGCATCTGCAAAGGGAATATGAGTAAATAGAACTGTCGAGCGGCAGGTCATTTTTATTTGACTATGGTTGGTTTAATGAAGTCTTGTCTTTATAATTCATTATACCTTGAGAATACATTCAAGTTCTCCCCTAATGATGCTAGTTAAACCATTCACACTCTTGAACGGTTTGAGATGGAAAGTGCAAAGGCACTTTGAATCACAATAACATGATTTTCAACTACCAGGGTCTTTCTAATGAATGATTCTTCTTCTTTTTTTTTCCCCTTTAATGTCCTATTGGCCCCATGGAAACACTGCTGTAAAGGGCTTCTTGATTGTGTGGTTTGTATTTTACAGTCGTCTTGAGCTTGCAGCAGCTGAGTGATCCAAATTTACAGCTGGAGCATTTGTTTGCTTTGATAGAAAAGGCATATTTGGCATGCCGTGCTTCTCACATGCACATTTTGTGCATGCCATCAACTGACTGATCTTGTTTTTACTTAATAGAATGCTGTAGACAAATCGTGGCTATAAATTTGCCGTTTTACTACTGACTGCAAAGATAAGCACATTAAGCACCTTAATTAGTTAATTCAGTAGAAACAATTATATATTCAGGGAACATAAAGTGTACCCGTGAGAAAAACGATACAAAGCAAAAGATAGATACTTACCTGAGTAGAGAGAAGTCTCTGGATATCCCAAATCCCCACCCCACAGATCCAGCACTGGGACCCTCCAAACATATTCAACAAGGACTTATTGATATAAGTTTATGTGGCTGTGCTCCCATCCATGTACGAGTGCAGCCGTACTGTGCAGACGTAATAACCGCCTGCTCATGCACGAGCGGCTCCGTGCTACATCGGGGGTGCGGGCCATCATACCTGCACAGTATGGCCACACTTGTATAAGAATGGAAGACACACGAGGAAGAAGAGGGTGTCCATGAGGGAGTACCATGCTAGCATTTCATTTCTCATGTTATGCAACCCAGAATTTGATTTGCTTTACTTTCTGCTGTTTGGCATTGAATACCTGTGGCTTAAAGAGAGCCCAAGATGGACTAAAAAAAACAAACAAAAGTAGGCCTTCTGATCCGTGGGGCTGAGCAGATCAGGTAGTCTCAAAAACCGCCGCTCCCACGTCCGCACTGGCCCACTTTCACTTGCGTGATCTCTGGGTCACAATGATGGAATGGAGACTGTCCTCATTTACAGAGTGCAGGGAGGTGGGGGAGCTGCAGGAGGTGTGGCCAGGGAGAGAGAGCTGCCCAGTAGCAGCTCTGGAAACTCTGCAGGAATGCCCCTGCCGGACGTTTTGAACAGGGATCCCTCTCCCTGTGTTTATCTCCAAGATGGCGACAAATAATGTCACCAATCTCGCGGGGCTATAGCGCTGTATGTATGTGTGTGTGTGTGTGGTCGGGGGGGGCAGAGCGCGGCCTTTTTGGGGACACAGAGGCATGTTATGAGGCAGAGAAAATGCCTCTGTGTCCTATCTGCCCACCTCAGGTTCTCTTTAATGTATTATGAACCCATATACCCAAGTCCATGTCCTCCAAGCCTGGTTTCCCAGCTGTATGGCATTTATTTTATACAATGGCATGTCAGAGATGCATGACCTTACATTTATCAACATTCATTTTTATCTGTCATATGCCTGACCATAAAGCCATGCTGTCAAGATCTGTCTCTAGTATGTCCATATAAGTCCATATTGTCATTACCCGTAGATGTGTTAAATGTAAGGTTCTGTATTTTGTACCAGTGTCCATATTTGATGTATATCATTGTCTGTATTATTACGTACCCTATGTTTGTTTTACTTACTTTGTGCAGTGCCACAGAATATGTCGGTGCTTTATAAATAAATAATGATAATGGGTGTATATGAGTTAGATCTGCACGAACGTGTCCGTGTAAGCGTCTGTAGTGCATTATAATGGAATATGTTGCACCTACATAATTCCAACACAATTTGTTCAAGGCAATCCATTCAGGCGATAGAATGGGGTTGCAGCAGTCATGCTTAATATATGGGCTAATGATGTTGCTGCTGGGCACTGGTCATGTACTGTGAAGTATTCAAAGGAAAAGGTGTCTTTCTGTCTTCCCGATGTTCCAGGTGATTGAATGTTTCTGCAGTTTGTTTGTCTCTTCAGCCACAGCTCATAGATTTTCTTGCCCATTTTCATCCTAGTGAAACCAGGACTTTAATACAAATTATAATGCTTGTAACCTTTGCCACAAACTGCAACTTTACAGTTTTTAAGCAAAACAGGATAATGTATGTGTTTATCTAGGGTTTGTATTACCACCAATAGCCTAAATGTCTGCAGAGAATATTTATAAATGGAATTGAAGCTTTCTTCAGACTTGATATGTTTTTGTGTTGCATATTTGCAATGAGTATAATTTAACATTTAGGAAGCATTTAATAATCTGTTTTTATTTTGTTATAAATATCATACAATACTATTAGAGGAAATCTGATGTGAGAGGCAGAGGAAAGGTGCCATTGTTGACATCCTTTTAAAAAGGTAACCTGTCATGTGAATCTCTCATACCTTGTGGGTCATTGACTTAAAAGGAGTATGATAATCTGGTGATTTAACTTTACTGGATGCATACATTTGCCGGTTATATGACTCAATAACGATAGAAGTCCAAAGATCAGCATGCCAGCTGGGCGAGTAGTAATTTCTCAAATATGCAATAAAAAGAGTGGCTTCCATTTTTTCATCTTCAGATATAGATCTAAATGAGTTTTTAAATGTTACCTTTGTTGTGTGAAATGGCTTGAAATGTGAATCACATGACTTGATGCAGTTGTGCACAACAGCAGCAACAAATATTTGCAAAGCGCTTTTCTCCCGTAAGACTCAAAGCGCATAAGCCTGGCTCAGACCAGTAATTGGTTGACTAGTAGATTGTGGGCACAGGCGTAACAATCACCCCTGCGACCCCTGCCGTCGCAGGGTAGCCCAGAGGCTTTGGGGGCCCCTCCTCCTTTCTCTCACCAATCGCAAGTGCAGCCAATTAGCAAAAAACCCTCCATGTCCGCTCACAAAAACCATGTGCAGGAGCATGCGTAATTTTTCTCCTGCTTCCAGATGCTGCTTCACAGCAGAACACTGCTGCCATTTGCCGGCTCCTGATCATGTGACCTGCATGGGGTTTGGGGACCAAGGGGGGCCCTTGCTATCATTTTTGCAGGGGGGCTCTATTAAGTCTAGTTATGCCCCTGATTGTGCGTGTACATTCAGTCCATTTTTGGCTCTGTAGGAGGGGTCGCTGCTTCTGGCCGGTTTGCATCATGCTGCTGTACAGATAGCAACGTGAGAGCCACCGATTAAATCTGTGAGAAGACTATAGCCCAGTGATGGCTAACCTTGGCACTCTCGCTGTGGTGGAACTACAAGTCCCATGAAGCAATGAAATACTCTGACAGTTCTAAGCATAACTCGGGGAGGCAGAGGCATGATGGGTTTGTAGTTTTGTCACAGCTGGAGTGCCAAGGTTAGCCATCACTGCTATAGTCAGTGACACTGACTATCTGTAGTGCAGGAAATGGTTTTGTGCTCCCGACAGGCACTTCAAAAGTGATTATTCATTTTTGCATACATCAGCTGACCAAAGTGTTCTACCAGTACTCTCGCTACTGGTAACGGTAATGAGAGTGATCCATCAAATGGGAGTATTGCATTGGATGGGTGACATGGTTCCATTAGTGGATAGCGCTCTCACAGCGGTTCCAAATGGCCTTAGACTGTGGTTGAGACGTTAAGAATATGGCTAAGGTGGGGATTAGATTGTGACTATATACTGTTCAAACTAGCGTGAAAATTGTACTCTTTCTCCAACTCCTTCAGAGCTTAAGACACCCTGCAACTTTAACCTGCTCTGAAAAATGTTTCCGTGCTTTCAGGCAATCTATCAGGCCGCATGAAAATTGATCAAATTTAGTTTCTTTAGGAAGTCTCTTGTCTGCTTTGTGTAGGGACTGGAGACAACCAGACAAGCTTCAGTGGGGATGAATAAAGGAACATTACTTTGTGAGCACAATCTTCTGTTACCAGTCACTTCTCAACAGACGTTCAATCAAAATGCTAATGGGAAAGGCAACATGGGAGTGAGGTTATTGTAATACTAATTGATAGGATAGAGGATGTGTTTTGATAAGTGCTGCTGAAGATATTTCTCTGAAATGCGATTCTCTTTAATTACAAAGACCCCAAAAAATAAAGAACAAATGACTCATTGGCATTATCCTTGATAAAGGTATGAAGAGCGTGTCCCTGGCTAACTGTGGTAGAAGGGGCCAAAACTTTCTTCGAAATATATCTGTAAATGACAGAACTGTTATTTAAACTTAAGATCCTGCTTTGCATCATAATAAGGACTGCTATAACTCTATCGCTCTAGGGGAAAGACACGCACATTATTTTATATGCACTCCGCTTCATATCTTTATGCTAAAGCCGTTACACTCTTTATGTAGTTATGAAATGTCTATTGCCGTAAGCAAGTAACTAGTTGTGGCAATGACAGCAATTAGATTTTTTTTTCTTCCTACAAGAAGGAGCGTTATTACTTATCCATACATCATTTGCCAGAACTCCAAGGGATGCAGTACAGTGTATGTATATTGTGTGACGACAGAAGGCATCACTCTCAAGTGCTGCTTATACAGTACAGGAAATGAGAGGAAATCTTGCTCATTTAGGGCAGAGATGGCAATAATACACTGTCAGTGGTCCTCTAACGCTTCCACAATCTAGAACGGAGAAGAAAGAAAAACGTTGCTGTTTTTTTCTTTTGCAGCCTTAATGTTTTCTAATTGTGTTACCATGCAGTTTATAGGATATACAGGAGCTGAATTTATGTAGTCCTCATCTTTTGCTCAGTCAGTCTTAAAGTAAACCAGAGCTGTAAAAAAATAAAGATTTGATACTCACCTGCAGCTTCCTCCTGCAGCATAAACCCGTCTGAGTCCCACGTCGTCCTCCCACGGTCTGCTTTCCAGGCGCAATTAGTCCCTGCAACTGGCTCAGTCGCGTCAGTCTGGATCCACTGTGCATGCACAGCAGACTCAGACTGGACCCGACTGAGCCTACTGATCGCGGCTCAACGGCAGACCGCTGGAGGACGGCATGGGACTCAGATGGGTTTATGCTGCAGGAGGAAGCTGTGGGTGAATATCAAATCTTTTTTTATTTTTTTTACAGCTCTGGTACACTTTCATCTCACTTATTTGTTTAATGATATAAAATATGAATAAATCCAAAAATTCTTTATTTTTGGCATCGTCCAAGGTTTCGTTTCTTAGTATATAGTATCGTCACTAAATGTCCCTCTATAGCTCACAGTCGACTCTTCACCATAGTCAGGGGATTCCAGATAACTTTTCTGTATTTTTTTGTGATATGGGAGGAAACTGGAGTGCCCAGAGGAATCTAGGTGCTGCAAGATGAGTGGTATTTACCTCTTGACCATGATGCCCATGAATGTGCCTAGATGTTTCCACATGTTCCATATACTATGGCCTCAATTCACTAAGGCTGCTTTCACAGTGGGATGTTACAGGTGCACGTTAGTGCAGCCTGTAACGCTCCCCCAATGCACAGCAATGCAACACAAGTGGGCTGTTCACAGTGTCCACGTTGCATTACGTGTAACGCTGCACGTTGTAGTGAAAGTGCAGCATGCTGTGCGTTCTACGTTAGACTGTTTGCACATGCTCAGTGGGGGGTGGAGAGGAGGCGGGGAAATGCCGCTACAGTAGCCGCGCACATGGCTACTTAATATGCACTGCACTGGCGGCCGCTGATTGGCCCGGCGGGACCACGTGATGCGGAGTGTCTCGCTCCGCATCACGTGGTCCCGTCGGCCACTCAGCGCCACTCTGGGAGACCTTATGCGGATAGAGCCGCCTAACGCGGCTCACTCTAACGTCCTCTCACTCACCACCATGCGTTGCGTTAGGGGCACGTTATGCACCCATAACGTCCCCTAAAACGCAACATCTTAGTGCGTAAGTAGCCTAAGGGTAGGTCTGTAAAATACCACATTCGGTATTTTACACATTCCCCCCCCCCCCCCAATTCACTTAAGAGTTTCCGCGTGAGCCAGAATGCTTTAATTCACTAAGCCTTGTGTGGTAAGTGTCACTTACCAGCCGTGTAGCTGGTCAGCGGTGAGGCAGGGAGCTGCGTGTATGAGTCAGGGGTTTCTGTCCAGTGCATCTCTGACATCCCTTAAGATTGCGGCAGCCACCAGGGGGACCTCTTCTGTATGCCAGAATACAGATTTTAACATCTAAAGGGATGCAGAATAGCCTCATAAAATGTCACCTTCTACTGCTCTGTGAGAGTGAAGACCACCTCCAACCATATCGGATCAAATCCGCTTAAGAAGCAGGGCTTTGTGGCTTTCCCTATTGGCTGCCTGGCTTTCCTGTTGTGTCTGTCAATGTTACTGCATGGAGAGAGTATGGAGAGAGTGAGATATCGGCTGGTAAGAGCTGGAGAAAAATATCTAACATTTTTGCCTGATTGACATTTCTTGAGGCATTTACCACACAAATCGGTATTTTACCTCATTAGTTGGTAATTCTAATTTTCTGTGCGGTAATAGGTTAAGTGAATTAGAATTTGGGAAGGTGTTCGGTAAAATCAGCTGTTTTCAACTTTACCGAATGTGGTAATGATTAGTGAATTGATTCACTAAGCAGTTTAGACTAGTCCACTGATGGTTTTTAGTCTACTGATTATTTGGTGTAAATCACTTGCATCAAGTAGAAATTCACTAATAATTACCGAATGTTTTAGATCTGGTCTAAAACATTCGGTAATTAGGTGGGTAAAGCAGGGGAAATTATCAAAAGATGCAATTCACAAACAAGTAGCTATGGCTGGCATCATTCTCTTCTGATGAGCTCTTCTCTGGATACAATTAAACTCCTACATAACTAATCCAAAAGATTCCATTCTTACGTCTGAAATACCGAATACATGTACTTTACCAACAGAAATCAGCCGGTCTAATTTCTGTCAGAAAAAGTAGTCGTGGTTACTCATTGTTTGCCTTTGTGAATTGCTACTTTTGATCACTCCCTCTGCTTTACCGACCTAATTACCGAATTTTTCAGACCAAGTCTAAAAAACGGTCTAAAATATTACACCAAACCATCAGTAGACTAAAAACCATCAGTAGACTAGTCTAAACTGCTTAGTGAACTGAGGTCAACGTGTCATTTAAGTTTGCTAGTAAAGCACATCCATTGGACAAAATAATGCATGGGAGCATTATATGACCAGTCTTGTGCCTCCATATACATGCTCAGTATCTGTGTCCCTTATCTATCATCAGGGTGACTATTTTGGGAATGAGCACTGTGCAGACACATTGCTCTGCTATTGCTTAGCAGCATAACCTGTTCCATGGAGAGGAGTGAAGGAATGACAGGCAGCAAGCAACATCCTGCGGCCTGGGAGAAAAAAAATGATAATCTTATTCATCATTAGTAGTTTAGTGCAAGGCACAGGAGACCTAGTGGCTGCAATAAATGTTTACACACAAATGTATGCATTTTTATATAGTACACTTGCGAACAAAACTGAATGTATACGTTTTTGATGTGCCAGAATCCAGCACCTCTACTTACTTATCCTTTTTTTTTTTTTTTAATCAGCACATCTTACCATCTCTGTTACATTCCCGAGTTTGTATCTTCTAATTTGCATGTTTTTCATGCTTTAGCCAACTGCTCAAGATGAATGTGGAGGATGAGCTGCGTGTTGATTCCAGAATTTTATTGTAATCTGTACCCACTGTGTTTGCGTATGTATAAGCCAAGACACACATTACTTGGCGCTTTTAGCACTAGGAAGTGTTTGTTTTTTCTTTCGTGTTTGTAAAAAATAGAGTATGAGGTGGAATTAAGATTTTAGCCTAACCAGAGGAAATTAGTCGGTCTCTGCTGAGAGTTTCTTTATGTATCTCAATTCATCAATCAAGTGGCTTCTTTAGTTCAAAATGACGTGTGGCATGGATACTGCTTTTACTGATACTTGACAATCTGATTTAGACTGAAATATGATCTAGTGTCTAGATTAAGATGTTAAAGCGGATCCGAGATGAAAAACTAACTATAACAAGTAACTTGTCTATATATCTTATCTAAAGTTTAGATAGTTTACACAGCAAATCTAGCTGCAAACAGCTTCAACAGAATATGATTATTTCTTCCTGTGATGCAATGACAGCAGCCATGTTGTTTATAAACATTACACACAGGCAAGCTGATCTGCATCTCCAGCACTCATCCTGTGAAAACCTAATTCCCCCTCCTCCCTCCTCCCCTCTGCCTCTGAAATTTCTGGCTAGTAACACCTCCCCTTCCTCCTGCCCAGACTGAGCTCCCATTAATCCTTGCTACTGTCTGAAAATGCCAAGGCGCGCTGAAAAGCTGTAGGCGAGGCTTGTTTAGTTTATAGGGAATTAGAGTATTTGGCTTGAGGAATGCCTTATAAACTATATGAAAGGAACACAATTATGCAATGAGTAAAAGTTTATCTCGGATCCACTTTAAAGTGGGATTATATGTTGCTGATACTGTAAGAAGGCACCTACTCCTGTTAAGATTGTTACTGTTTTAAGTATGTGGCCTCTTCCCTAGTGGTACTTCCTTCTCTGTCACCATTGTCAAAGAATGACCCTTCTTCTTCTCTTCAAGGAACAACATAAAATATGCCTTATATTTAGTGCAGTAGTGTGAATCTTTTGGCTTGTTCCTTACATGTAATGCTACTGGTTCCTATTATCACCTTTATTGACAAGCAACAGTTTGTAAAATAGCCTCTTAGATAAGTGTTTTGTACACATGCTAGTGGGTTTTTGGCTGAGGTGGTCAGTTGTGGCTGCATCTCCTGAGAAACTAGCCTGTGTGAGTGCATGGCTGAGAGCGCATTGCTGATAAATCTGGAGTCCTAGATCATCACAGCCAGGTGCAGGCAGAGCTCTTTGTTCTCCACCTTTGACATAGGAAAGTTCAAATCCTGGCAGGATACAGTACCTAGTCAGTAAGGAACTGTTGCACAAGGCTCCCTAGTGCTCCGGGGTGGCCTTCTGAAGTGTGCTCTCTGTGGCTGCAGCTCACAAGCACTTTGAGTCAGACTGAAGAAAAGTACTAAATAAATGTTTTTCTTTTCTTTCTCCTCACCCATCCCGGTACATAATGTCATATACCGTACTGTCTTTCTTCCATCCCTTCATAGCAACAGCATGCATTTCTAGCCTCTGTGAAGGACTCCGCCCCAAGCTGTTGCACAAAGGATTGATTCCTGATCTCTGTAAGTAATAGTAATTGTGCATGTGTATGCACCTCTACACTGTAATCTAGGGGCCAGTGATGGCTTAGGGGTTTAGAGCATGTTCTAGATGGCGTCTCCAGACTTATGCTGGGAATACACCATGAGATTTTTTGGCAGATAGAAGGTTCGATAGATCATTTCCGACAGGTCCGATCTTTTTTTATGATCGATTTCTCATAGAAGTGAATGGAAATCGATCGGAAAATCGATCGGACAGTAAATCTGCTGAAAAATCTCATTGTGTATTCACAGCATAAAGCTGTAATATAAAATCCCTGATCAAATTATGATTGGTTTGCTTGCTTCTACATGTAAGTCAACAGTCACATTGGAGAACAAAAATGTTGTCTTTGTTAGAAGTATTGACACTTTCCATAAATATATTTCAGTGCTAGTTTTACAGAATAGGTACCCAATAAAATTGGTTCTCAAGCCTTAGCTTAAAGTGATCGGTAGGCCATAGAACTTAGAGAACCATTGACAGAGATAACAGAATTTTAGTTTGTACTGTGTAAGCAACAATTGTTCACATTCAGGCTCTCCAAGCTTGTCGCAATAAATGCACATTGCTTTACCTTGCTGATAAATGGTTTGTGATTTAATTTATGGCATTGTGGTTATGTTCCACCCTCTGTCATTGTGAACTATTGTAGTCATGTCAGGTAAACTGTTTTTCAATGTGATTTGTAAAGCTAGCTCTCAGAGCGTATGACTGATGTAAAAGTAAAAGTGCATATTGATTCGGTCCTGCTGTGTGTGGGTTTTACTGGGGGATATAGAAGGTGATGCTGATAAGCAGAGGGTGGGCGTCCCTTTCTTTGTTTGTCACTTTTCTTTCTTTTTTTTCCCCTCTCAAAGACCTGCCAGAGGAGAAAGGGCAATTAATAGGCTTGAAGTCATTTCCGATGTGTCAGTATTTCTGCCTTGCTTCCAAGTGATAATGTTCAGTGGCTTGAAGCCTCATGGGAGCCTTCCATCTTATTAACTTGTCTAAGGAGACGCAGTTAGTGGGGACAGCATGGGCCAGTTGTTGACGTGAAATAAAGATTTGTGTAGTGGAGAGCTATAAACACTGGGGTAAAATGAGGGAAAGCTAAAACTACTGGTGTGGAAACAATACTTTTACTCCTACAGTGCACACTTCCCTCTCCATGCCACTTACAGTTGTCAGATGTGTATTTGATGTCATGTTGAAGCTGTTTTCCAAATCTGTCTGCAACTCCCACCTACAATGCAATAGGATTCTGGTCACCTCACATACGCACAGATTAGACTGTTGCTTAAGGCTGTGTTCCCACTGCTGCGGAAGCCAGTCATTTTTTTTGTCCATTGTAACACATTGAAAAACTGACAGTGAACAAATCTTATTTCATAAATAGGATCTGTTTACACATCAGTCTGCAACGGATCTGTAGCAGTAAGCGGACCGCACTTTTGTGCCGTCCGTGATTTTTCTGGAAGAACAGATGAGTTTTGCTTAGTTTTGCATTGATGGAACACATCTGCACGGGCTCCAACTGGATTCTTTGTGGTCCGGCTCAAGTGGTTTACATTTGTCATAAATTAGCTCCTTTTTATACATGCAATGTGCACACTAATGTTTGTGTGATCAAAATATCCCTGCCACATGGTTAATGGACCTAACACAGAGGTACAGAGTTAAAAGCCCCATTCCATGAATAATTTTAACATGACCTACAGATGTACCCCCCCAAAATCTTTCAGTACTCACCTGAAAGTACCTGACTCCTACATCCCAGCAGCCTTGCTCCTTTTACTCGCAGTTTTTGCCAGTTTGCCATACATATATGTCAATAAGCTATAATTTATCTCTTATAAGTCTGCATCCCATATTTTGTAGTTATAAACACAACCTTGCTCAACAAAAGTATTAGTCTGCTTGGATGACTGGCTCATATTTGGCAGTTAAATATACAGATGTCTCAAATGTGAAATAAGGAAAACACTTTAGCTACATGCAGATTTTTGCATACATTAAAATAAAGCAAAAAGACATCCCCCATTAGTTATTAATACCTTACTTCCTCCCCCCCCCCTCCCATAGTAAGCTTAGGGACTCAACTTTTTTTAAAATGTACGCCATGAAGGTATATTACTGTTATTTTTGGAAAAGGGCTTGTAATTATTGATATAGTATAAACTAACACAAAATGGAAAAGATACATCTTTATTACAAATAAAATATTGTGACCATACACTTTACTAGGGACAGAATTTAGATGTTGTAATAATAAAATGTGTGGGCTTTACTTACAGTTGCACGTTTTATTTGGTTATAATGGCCGAAAACAAGAAAAAATATTTAAAAAATGCAATATTTCTCAATTATTCCTGTTAAAATGCATACGGAATAAAAAAAATCTTAGCAAGAAGTACCACACACAAAGCAAGCCTAATTTGTGGCAGAAGAAAAACAAAATATAGATCAGTTAGGTGTGATAAGTAGTGATAAAGTTATTGTCCAATTAATAGGAGGATCGCTGAAATGTGAAAATTACTCTGGATCAAAGGGACCACATACTGTAGTGGTCAAGTGGTTAAGGAATCGTGCAGTTTTTCATGGATTACTGCACTGCTTGGAAAATGGAAGCCAGATGTTATATGGATAGGAAGTCCTCAGAGCCTGAGGAATTACAGGTGACTGCCAATAACACTTGCAATACCATCCGTGACTGGCATCAGGGAATAAATGGTTATAGATGTTCGTTATTGTTGCTAACAAGACTGAACGGCCCTCTTTAAACACATTTTTATATGGTATTACTTTAAAGAATAATTTAAAATGTATAAGGGAAGACGCCGAGAGCCCAGTATAGTGTAGTATGTACTGTAAATTGGGTATGGAAGGTAAGTATAGGTAGCTTATACTCACAAACAAGGGTTTACTGTCCAGGTAACCACTATGAAGGCAAGTGAGGAGATTAGACCTGTCCCCACTCAGGATTAAGAAGCCGCTCTCTGTAGATCGGGAAAAAGGAAGAATTTTCCTCCACCAAGGATGGAAACAACTGTAATAGTAGTACAGAGGCGCCAACAGGGTAAAAACAATATTTCTTTAAAATGAAGTAGGTAGCGGTGGACTTACCCCTCCAAAACAGACACAAAAAATTTACGTTTTAAGCAAAAATTAGTTTATTTACATTCTCCGAACAAGGTGCAACGTGTTTCGTACCTATATATAACTTCCTCAGGCAATAAATACGAGCATATCACCAATGCGGTCCGGTACGTAGCCTGGCGCCTCTGCCGGACAGAGGTAGAAAGGCGTTGCACCTTGTTCGGGGTATGTAAATAAACAAATTTTTGCTTAAAGGGAAGGTTCAGGGAGGGTGGAGAAAAAATAAAAATCAATTTCCACTTACCTGGGGCTTCCTCCAGCCCATGGCAGGCAGGAGGTGCCCTCGCCGCCGCTCCGCAGGCTCCCGGTGGTCTCCGGTGGCCGACCCGACCTGGCCAGGCCGGCTGCCAGGTCGGGCTCTTCTGCGCTCCATTTCCTGGCACTTCTGCATCCCACGCCGGCGCTCTGACATCATCGGATGTCCGCCGGGCTGTACTGCGCATGCGCAGTAGTTCTGCGCATGCGCAGTACAGCCCGGCGGACGTCCGATGACGTCAGAGCGCCGGCGTGGGATGCAGAAGTACAAGGACTTGGAGCGCAGAAGAGCCCGACCTGGCAGCCGGCCTGGCCAGGTCGGGTCGGCCACCGGAGACCACCGGGAGCCTGCGGAGCGGCGGCGAGGGCACCTCCTGCCTGCCACGGGCTGGAGGAAGCCCCAGGTAAGTGGAAATTGATTTTATTTTTTCCCCACCCTCCCTGAAACTTCCCTTTAAGTCGGCAATTTTTTGTGTCTGTTTTGGAGGGGTAAGTCCACCGCTACCTACTTCATTTTATACATTTTAAAGAAATATTGTTTTTACCCTGTTGGCGCCTCTGTACTACTATTGCAGTTTAAAAGTATGTTAATGCATAGTGTGTACAATGATTTTTTTCTTCACAACCAAATCTCTGTACATTGAGTTCACCAATGAAGGAGTGAAGTGGTTACTGTCCACCTTAACCATAAATGGTCATTTGAAGTTTAAAAGTCATTTGGGTAGTCAGAAAGTTTTAGTATCTATGAATGATCTTTTAGATGTGGTATAATTTGTTGAAAGTGCATGCCCGTTTTTCTATTGCAGCCGTGTGTGTCATTGCAAACAAATAGTTGGCCTTATATAGAATAAGTAGGCACAGATGACAACAGCTGCATAGTGCATCTGGCTGAGGGTGACCCACTGATAGCAGGTGGCTAGATTATAAATTCAGTGTATTTTATGGTTTTGCAGTGCCCACAGTTACTCACCTATTTTTAAAAAGCTGACTGAGCACCTCTTGGTTTCAATTTCTCATTTATACGTCTGTGTGTTTCATGACCTTTAAGACAAAAGCTGCTGAGAGCTACTGTCAGGCTGCAGTTATTCTTACCTTGGTGAACTGATTCCTTGCAGTTCTCTGGCCAATATTTAAAAAGTACATTTTGCCCAGTATTTATCCATGACAAGAAAAGGATTTTATAAATACGTGGAGTCGTCATTGTAATTGTTCCTTGTGATTAACTGTCCTTGTTATTGCATTTTTTTTCCTTGCAAAGGAGAAGGCTGTTCACATTTGATATAATGAATAAATGTTGTCAGTTAGCATCTCTAGGGGAGGAGGTTTCTGGGAAATACTATAAGATCTTACATCCAGCTAAAATTTAGCCGTCACAGTCGGCCACATAGATTGCGACTTCTGATTTCAGGAGAGAAGCTCTGTGTACTCAGTCAGAGCTGAATGCATCTGTTCTTCTAGGATGACATTTAAAATCTTTTGAACTGTGTCATATTTCCTATCATGATTCATGACACAGGGCTACGATCTGCTGGTGCAGGAATGCCTCCTTGCCTGTCCTTCATGCACTTTTGCTCTGGAGAGCTGCATCACAAGTTTTTGTGTGGGCTCAATTGGCAGTCATATTTTAAAGTTTCCTCATAATTTTCAGGGTCTTTTAGTCCAGAATGTGTCTGGCAGAAGGATATTTGCAGCTATTACATGGTATTTGAAAACTTACTACTTTAAAAAATGAAAACTATTGTGTTTTTAATAGCATATTAGAATTCCCTATTTTATTATGAAGCCTGCTGCCAGACACATATAGTAATGTAGGTGTCCAAATGTTAACCTGTAGTTTAAGGCTGCGTTCACAGTGGTGCTCTGTAATGGCCGCTTTGTAATGCGCCTTACCGCTCTGCGCAGTGCACCACCTATGCAATATTCACAGTGCAGAGGGTGCATTGTAGCATAATGAGATCCGTTATGGTAACATGTGCGTTAATAGTAGAAGTGAAGCATGCTTTTCATTGACTGTATTCTTCACTGTACTCAACACTGCTGTCACACTGCTGCTGTTGTAATGCTACGGCCTCTGTGAACTTGGCATAAAGGACCCCTGACCAGAGGCAAAGCTACTTGTAGGAATACTATCAATGCCCAAGCGTTCTAAAATGACAATGTACAAATACTGTCTAAGTAGCTGTGTAAACATTTTCCTAATTTTCATGTTAAATATCAGAGGCAAAAGCTTTAATTTGCTGTGTATAGGATTTAGCTATATTGGGACAAATCATTTGCAAAGGGGTGTCTGCTTCAATGCACAGCCAGTGTTGTTTTTTGCATATCAGGCTTTAGAGTATTTTTCTCTGAAAGAAAAAAAAAGGTATGAAAAGCTGTTGAGTCACTGACAATTAATGTTTAAAACAAGTTACATTTCCTCTGCTCTCTGCAGACAGTTAAAAAACACAGTCAGTTTCTGAGAGCTCTCTGACACACAATTACACACAGAGATAACAGTGAGGGAAATGCCCCCTTTCCTCATTGTTCACTCTCTCTCGTCACAAAATGAGCAGATTGCCCTCAGTTCAGAGTGAACGGAATTTGTTACAGTAAACAAGAGATAAGCAAATGAAATGTATACATCATTATTTACCAGCACTTCAGGAACTCTCTCAAACTCAGGTTAAAAAAACACATGTTAATCAATAGTATCCCTTTAAAGGGAAGGTTCAGGGAGGGTGCCTAAAAAATAATCAATTTCCACTTACCTGGGGCTACCTCCAGCCCCTGGCAGGCAGGAGGTGCCCTCGCCGCCGCTCCGCAGGCGCCTGCGCAGTACAGCCCGGCGGATGTCCGATGACGTCAGCGCGCCGGCGTGGGACGCAGAAGTGCCGGGCCTTGGAGCGCAGAAGAGCCCGACCTGGCAGCCGGCCTGGCCAGGTCGGGTCGGCCACCGGAGACCACCGGGAGCCTGCGGAGCGGCGGCGAGGGCACCTCCTGCTTGCCACGGGCTGAAGGAAGCCCCAGGTAAGTGGAAATTGATTTTTATTTTTTTAGGCACCCTCCCTGAACCTTCCCTTTAAAGGTGGCCATACACTAGTCGATTTGCCATCAGATTCGACCAACAGATAGATCCCTCTCTGATCGAATCTGATCAGAGAGGGATCGTATGGCCACCTTTACTGCAAACAGATTGTGAATCGATTTCAGCCTGAAACTGATCACAATCTGTGGAGCCGCCGCTGCTGCCCCCCCCCCCCCCCCCCCCATACATTACCTGTTCCGGCCGGCGCGAGACCTCGCTGTCGTCTTCTTCTCTCCGGCTCCGCTCCGGCTACTGAACTTCCTGTCCGGGGGGAAGTTTAAACAGTAGAGGGCGCTCTACTGTTTAAACTTCCTGCCGGGACAGGAAGTTCTGTGTAGCTCTGGAGCACGAATCCCGAAGCGGAGAAGAAGACCAGGGGACTCACGCCGGCTGGAGCAGGTAATGTATTACCGCTGTATTGCGTCGGTCGTCGGGCATTCGAACGCTGCTAACGATGCACTCCCGACCCGCCTGCGACCGAGAAAAATCTTCCGCTTGGATGGATCGACGGGAATGATCGATTTCAGACGGAAATCGATCGTTCTGACAGCGGTGTGCGCGGTGATTTCACAGCCGTTTCGATCACTGTGATCGAAACGGCTGTATATCGGCAGGAAAATCGTTAGGTGTATGGGCCCCTTCAGGTAAGCACAGAGACGTGCTGTATCCACATATCTCTGTGCATTGTCTGTTCCTCTTTGTCCCCCCCCCCATAATCACTCTTTGAAAATTGGACTAGAAAGGTATGGAGGGTGCTGTGACTTAAGTCACGGCACCATATAAATTGATATTTGCTGCCTTCCATTGTGTGACTAGTAAAGTGCTTTTTCTTGTTCGTGTAGCCGTTACTGTTTGCAGTATGTCTTTGTGTTTCACAGCTCAGCAGCCTGTTAAATATTTGTATAGTAGTGTGCCTTTTCCAAAACATTTAGATGAGAAAATGTAGTGCTGCTGCCGAGTGTAATGTACACTCTTCTTCAGGGGAGAAAACATATAACCAACATAGGTGAGCTTGAACACCAGAAGTCCTTACTCCAGTGGTGTTTCAAGCCCAAGATCCAAAGATGACAAAAGAGTCTGTGTTTGAGAACTGAACACAGGTGCCAATACCTAAAAAAGCTGAGGGCAAGTAAGAATCTTCAAAAGCCCATTCTAGTATTTCTCCCCCCCCCCCCCCCCCCCCATATGCCCTAGTTCCTTTTTATACTGGCAATACCACTGGTAATATTCACAGCTTGTGATGGCTGAATCAGGCTGCGAAGTCTACAAACGTGTAGGTAAGGCATCCTATTTATGCAAGATATATATGTGTGTGTGTGTGTGTGTGTGTGTGTGTGTGTGTGTGTGTGTGTGTGTGTGTGTGTGTGTGTGTGTGTGTGTATCCGATCCCTGTGGACTGTATACACACACACACACACACACACACACACACACACACACACACACACACACACACACACACACACACACACACACACACACACACACACACACACACACACACACACACACACACACACCCTCTGCAGTAATGCACAATATCATGAACGCTGTCGTGAAAATGTCCATGTTGTAAGAGGAAGGTGCTTCTGCTCTCCACAGTGACACACTGCCTCAAAAATATTGCATCCCGTGGCTGTAACTCTCTAAAAAAAAAAAGGTGTGATTTTAAGTGTGGGAGTGGGGCAACCTCTTTTTCCTCTTACACGGACTGTATTGAGCCGCTGATAGTGTGACTTCATTTTACTGAGAGGGACATTGCACTGATGGTAGAAGTGAGATGAGGATTGCACCAAGTACTTTTTTTTTTTTTTATTCAAAAGCCGCAATGAAATAAAGAAAATGCTTTGCATTAGAAATTGAATATATTTATCAAAGTAAAGCATGGGTAGAAAAGTTACCAAAACTGGAGCTTTAAAGGGACACTTAAACCAGGAATAAAAAAATAGGAGCCTTCAGTCCCCCGCTGCCAGCTAGTTTCATTTTCACTGACATGGAGTCGGCGGGCTTTCTGTGCCTGCGCAGGCCTGGCCACGCATTTCCTTCTTCACGTTCCTTTCCTCAATAGCGTCCTGCACAGGCGAAAACAAAACTAGCTGGCGGTGGGGGACTGGAGGCTCCGTGAGTGACTGCGAGGGCACAGGACGGCCGGAGGGGGCTGGTAAAAACCCCAAGAAAGTAAAACTGATTTTTTTATTCCTGGCTTAATTGTCCCTTTAAGTGATTTGTGATAATACTGTTCTGCAGAACATATTCTCGTTTTACCATCAGAAATAGAGGGATATTGCTTGCATCAAAGATTTTTGGCAATTTAAATCATGTAGAAATTTTTCATCAATTGTACTGCTCTTTGTTCTTTTCATACCTCTCCCCATACACAGAGCATGTGTGTCCACCACTTACAACTGCTGGAATGCAATGCTTGGTTAGATCTGGGATCTCTTTTGATTAGGTGGCTGGGGATAGGTCTGCTCAGGCATCTCTCTCTGGCAGGCCAGGCAGAAGTCTACAAATCTGAGTAATCCCTCCAGTGTCACACAGCGTCTGTTACATTGTAGGAATGAAGCGAATTACAAACTCATTGCTCTCGTTTATTCTGACAGCTGTACATGAGTGCCTTGAGTGACATTGATTAAAATTGATGAGTTTTGACCTTCAGGAAAGGCACTTGCTTACCACAGAACTTTATTCATTTTCTGTGGCTTCTTTTCTGTTGTGAAAGAGGCAGTCTTGCTACCAAGGAAGTCCCTGAAATAAAAAGTTAACATGGCAATAAAAATACTAAAGCCAGGTGGTTTCTGGCACAGCATATGGGTTCACTGATTTAGTGGATCTGTGCATTTACCATATACACAGATACTTTAAATGTAGGCTAATAAAAGGGATTAGGCATATCGTTCAGTGTCTTCCCATACATATACGAGTATGTTGTGCTGCTGCTGCGAATTTCATTATTTCTTTGTCTCTAGATGTTTACCTTATAACCAAGCCCTTATGTTATGATTTCATCTTAACGTCATTTATAACATGTAATTTATTATTTTTACCGATTTATCTAATTCTGTGGTAACCTTAAAGAGAGTTTGAAGCGAGAATAAATCTCGCTTCAGACCTCAGAGTTAGCAGGGGCATGTGTGCCCCTGCTAAACCGCCGCTATCCCGCGGCTTAAAGTGAACCTCCGGACTAAAAATCAACTCAGCAGCACTGAAAAGGCTTGGTGTTTCTTTAACAGTTTCACAACATCAGAACTTTGTTTCTCTTATACAAACCTCATTTTTAGCTGCACAGAAGAAAACTGCCCGGGCTTTTTTCCCCTGATGCTGTGCAAAGCATGATGGGATTTCTGATGTTGTTGCTCTCGTTCTGCTGTTTTGGTGCAAAAAATTTTTTTTTTTACATTTTGAATTTGACATTTGAAGCCTAGCATGTGCAGCTAGGAGGGGTAATCAGGACACAGGACAGTTGGAACTGTGTCTCCTGCTCCTTGTCACCTCCTTTCAACCAAAAAGATGGCTGCCCCCATGACAAAGATGGCAGCCCCCATGAATCACAAACATTTGCCTGTTCTTTTAAAACAGGGTGGGTAAAAAATTATATTACCTATCTATTCTAATTAACATAACTAATGTAACTTAATGACAGTATGTTTTTTTAGGCTGAAGTTCCCCTTTAATGAGGGTCCCTGATCCCCCAAATCCCCTCCGTAATGCGTGGGAGCGCTTCCTGGTTGGGGCAGGGCTAAGCGCCGCAGCCCTGCCCCACGCGCGTCTGTCAGCGCGTATCTCCGCCTCCCCCCGCCCCTCTCAGTCTTCCTTCACTGAGAGGGGCGGGGGAGAGGCGGCGATGCGCCGCTGACAGACGCGACTGGAGGCAGGGCTGCAGCCGTTAGCCCTGCCTCCAGGAGCGACCAAGTCTGCAACCAAGTGTCGCAGTGGGGGGTTTGGGGGTCAAGGGACCACCGTTTAGCGGCGCTATTGCGGCGGTTTAGCTAACTATGAGCTCTGAAGCGAGATTTATTCTCGCTTCAGAGTCTCTTTAAATATTGCTCTTCTTTTTGCAGTTATTCAATTAGTATGGAGTAAATGAAGGCTGCCACAGGCCTGGGGCCCACTTTCAGCAGTGATTTGTGCTTTCTAGGAATCACTGGCAATTCCAAAAGCGCTAGGCTAATGACCATGATGACCCCACGGAAGTCATAGGTGACTGCAGGCTTTTTCAGTTGTGATTTTTAGTGGGCCCCAGGCCACAGTGTTTAAGTGGAGCAACTGGAAAACACCCATTCTTATTGAATGCTTTAGCATTAAGCTTTGTAAAGTATGCAGTAAATACAGTCAGTGGCATTAACATACTTGTATTTCTAGGCAGTGTTGCACAGTTGGACTGCTATCCAAGTTTGTATGGTGGGGTGGGGGGGGGTGGGGGGTTACATACATTGATAGTACAGTATTACCAACAGAAGTTGAAAAACCCTTCTCAGCTTCAGTTTGAGCTTTCTATGCCCAGTGGCAGTTGCCTAGTGAGAGCTCAGGTATTATTGGCCCTTTGGTTGGAACATTCATTTTATTAAACCAGAATTTAGGTTGTCCTGTGGAAGAAGGGGTAGTCGGAGAAGCAGTTTTTGCATCATAATAGTGTTAGTGTTTTATTCCTATTTCAGAGTAAGCATGAAAGCCAATTTCTAGTTAGTAGTATCAGTTAGGAAAAAAGGGTTTTTAATAGGCCCAAAAGAATCTTAATTTATGTGGAATGCATAGTCCGCAGCAACAGAAGGGCAACAACATGACAAATCACAGCTGAATTCAATGCAGGTGCATCACAAAGCATATCCCATCACACAACAAGACTGATCTTACAAAAGATATGTTTTAGCAGCAGAAGACCATCAAGAGTGCCTTCAGTATCACAGAAAAATAAGAAAAGATGTCTGCTGTTGGCCCTTTCCACCGTGTTAGATCGGTCTTAAATTGGTTTGAGGAACATCAATCAGAGTTTAACCTTGTCAGCTCAGTCCCCGGACCTCAATCCTATTGAGCATTTGTGGGACACAAATCACTTTATAGTTTGAAAATGCCATAATCCAGTCAGATCCAATTTAGAGCTGCCATTATGTCAGCATAGGCAAGCATTCCTCAGCAACGCTATCATCATCTTGTTGAGTCGGCTGTGATCAGAGCTAAAGGTGAACCAACTCATTGTTAGATGGAGTCTCTTATTTTTTGGGGCCACCCAGTATATATTTTACCAACAAAAATTAACATACAACGCCATTTCTTAGATGAATGGAATTAGTATGTTTAATCACTATACATACAAATTTATTCTTATTTTATACTGGGGAAAACTAGGCAAGGTTATCTTGTCAACAGCCACATTTATATATCATTTTGATTTTATTTTAAATTTGTAGCAATAAATTAGTTAAATCTATTTTCTAACTTATAATAAATAGCAGCCTTTTTTCAGCTGCATGATGACAAATATAAAATATTTTACATTTATTGGGGGAACCCCTCCCTTCCTTTCAAATTGCCGGGACAGAATCCGGCAAACTGGTGGAGTAGGTGGTGTCCGGCAAAGGAGGAATTGCTAATGGCTGCCACCTGTATAACCCTAGTTATGAAAAGAGAAGGGTGAAAAGCATGCACTGAAATTCTCAAAGGCTTGAAGGAGTGTTTATTTATCTTTGTATGTGTCAGAATGGCGCAACTAAATATTTTGAATTAAAAAAATGTTTGGTTTGGATCCGCTTTAATAGTGGTCTGCATTCACAATCCAATCTTAAATAGTTTCATTTATTCAACATATTCTTGCCATGTGCCGCAATAGTAAGAGGGACAGATGGGTAATTTTATTTGTTTAGCTTCTGGTTGTCCTGTTCTACGGTTTTTGGTCTGTGCCTTCTAAGTACTGGTCCCTTCCAGTTTTGTACAGCTGCAGTTCACAGTTCTTTGTGGTTTTGTTTTTCCTTGCTGGAACACCATTACTGTTTCCTTTCAAATGCTATACTAATGAAATGGAATTGTGAATCTTTAGGAAGGATTATAATGTATACTTACCTACTGTTTATTGCTCCCAACACCTATCTTGAGTCCAAATTATCGGTTTCCCACTTAGTTCCAGTCAGAAGTACAAAGTGCTTTAAATCTCCACTTAATGGTGTAATGTACGTTAGGAGGCTGGCTTGTACTAATGAGCAAAGAATTATAGTCATTCAAAACGCTTTTGAGTAATAAGTTATGAGAGGGGAAGCCGCAGGCATAACAGCTAATTGATATTTCTTTTTAATATTCAACACAAATTAAACTGTATCCCATAATCTTAAGGAGATCAGGCTAGACGTGTCTCTCTGTTTCAGCTCCTCTGTTCTGTGCAATGTGAATGAGAGTTTATATCCAATAACCAGCTTTAACACTGGAACGGAAATGAAGAATGCTAGTATGGGCACTTCTATTCTCCCTACATGCTAATGCCATTTTTCCTAGAGGTATATGGGGGGCAGAATTATCTCCATGACATTCTAATAAAGTCTCATTACATGAGGATAGAATTTAGAATCTGCAGACTTGCCTTACAGTGTCGAGATGTATCCTGGATTCTTCTTGCTAATTGCCTGCTGATTAGTTGAGAGACAGGCGCGTTTAATGTTGGCCTTGAGGATGAAATTATCTGCGAAGTCTTATGTCATCTCACAGGTGGCACGATATTGCAGCATATAGGGGGAAACAAAACTGCAGATTTATCTCTCTTATTGCTTTTTACTTTATTTTACACAAATGAATATAAACAGATACATGATATTGCATATAAACCCATGAAGGAGACTGTTATTACGCCTTTTTTTATTCTGTGCTGATATGCCTAGCTGGCGAGCGCAGGTGTTGAGGTTAATAGGAATGAATTTCCCAGTTGGCCATTTGCTGGAGGGTTGCCTGGGAAGGCTGTGTACGTAGATATTTCAAGTCGGAGCTTGAAATATACAAAAAAATGAAATCATATTTGTGTAACAAAGACAACTTTTTTTTTAATGTATTAACCCGAGAGAAGATGGCAGCTTAATTAACACTTTGTACTAGTGTGTTTACTATTACTGGTGTGGACATAGGCTTCCTTTATTTACATACGATTATCCTCTTCATAAATTAGCATATGTTTTCTTAACTGTAGTTTAAAAAAATACCATTTACAAACCGTGTATGTAGCAATATGTACCTGATAGGCATACACAACATTCAAGAAAAAGATTAAGAAAATGAATTCATTTGAAGTGAACTGTCCTCCTTTAAAGGATACCACAGCCCACAGGCTGTGGTAAAATAACTGCAGCATGGTGTAGGGAAAAAAAGGACATACTCACCGCTCCCCTCGCTCCCTGCCGTCAGGTCTCGCTCGTCTGCTACAGCTCCCGTTACCGGCCGACTCTTCTGACCCCTGACCCGATCATACTGCTCTGCGCATGCGCAGTATGTCCAATCATCTTCCCTTCTGCCGTCGCATGATAATGGCAGAAGATCGGACATTTCCCCGCCTCCTCCCTGCCCAGCATGTGCGCTCCACTAATAAAGCTAGTGTGACATGCTAGCTGGAGTCACACTGGGAGCGGCGATTTGGAGAGAGAGCGGAGGGGGAGTGAGTTGGGATGGACAGGAAGCAAGCACTTTCATAATAAGTGCCCGCTTCCTGTCCATCCCAACTCACTCCCCCTCCGCTCTCTCTCCAAATCGCCGCTCCCAGCGTGACTCCAGCTAGCATGTCACGCTAGCTTTATTAGTGGAGCGCACACGCTGGGCAGGGAGGAGGCGGGGGAGTGTCCGATCTTCTGCCGATATCATGCGACGGCAGAAGGGAAGACGATTGGACATACTGCGCATGCGCAGAGCAGTATGTCCGGGTCAGGGGTCAGAAGAGTCGGCCGGTAACGGGAGCTGTAGCAGACGAGCGGGACCCGACGGCAGGGAGCGAGGGGAGCGGTGAGTATGTCCTCTTTTTTCCTACACCACGCTGCAGTTATTTTACCACAGCCTGTGGGCTGTGGTATCCTTTAAGGGTACATCTATCCATATACTTTCATGGTACCCATACATGGTACAATAAAAAGTTTGATTTTCTTGAATTTTTCGGCCAAAAAAATCGAATCGAATGAAAGTTGAAAAGAATCTTTTTTTTCTATCAAGAAAACAAATGATTATCCAGTTTTTTCTATAAAAATCCGATCAGACATGTTGGAAAAATCTTTATATTCAATCTAACAGAATAATCAAACTAAATTATCTAATAAAAAAAAAATGAAAAATTGTACCATGTATGGGCACCTTTAGTCTTCTGCTATAGCACTGCTTATTGCTCCCAAGTACCTAAGTGCCAAATTTTGAGTAATGCAGGACTGGTGCCTTACAATCAGAGTGCTAGAGGGTCAATAATAAAATGATCTTAAAAAAATTTGGCATGTGCCAGCACCTTCTGACCAGAATGTACTCTGCTACCATCAATACTGTACCATGCTTTTCCGTCACGGTCTGGTACACAGGTGTCTCCACAAGCAAGTATAAACTGCACGGGTCGAATCATCGGTACCTTCTTCCTTAGCTCAATCTCCACCACTCCTCCAGTCTATGATCCAGAGCTACCAGGATAGCAAAGGACCCCTCCCACCCTGGTAACCAGTACCTTAATTTACTCCCATTGGCCATCACTACAGGTTTATCTCACCCAAGGCCGCCAGACACAGGAACTCTTTCTTACCCCACACCGTCCAGCTCCTCAACTCTGCCCCCCCCCCCCCAACAGCCCCCTGTTAACATATGCATGTTTATGTAAAATAGGTATCAGTGTGTCCATGTAAAAATGTATCCATCTATGCATAGTTACTCATGAGTGACTTTTTCTTCTCCACTTTACCACTGTCTGTTAATTTGCATTATTGAGACTGGATAGTGTAATTATTAGGGTTCTTACACAGGAAACCTGGGTTTAAATCTCTGCTCTTTCTGTTCACTAAGCTAGCACCTATTCAGTAAGGAGTTCTTGGGCTAGACTCCTTAACATTACTACTGCCTATAGAGCGTGCCCTAGTGGCTGCAGCTCAAGTGTTTTGAGTCTGTCAGGAGAAAGTGCAATATAAATGTTATTTGTCTTGTTGGAAACAATTCTATGTACAGTCCCTTCATACTTTGCGAATAAAGCTGATTCTAGATAAGAGGTAAAGTAAAATAAAGTCTAAAATAAACAAATAAGGGGAACAAACTGGTGGGGTAGTTCAATGTTTCTGAGCACTATACAGGCCCGCAGGAAGAGCTACATATGAGTGCCCGGCCTCAAAGAAGTAATGTTATAAATACCTTGCCTACTTTTTTGGCTATTGTGTCACACTGAGTGATGTTAATTATCACATGTACAGTGGCTTGCAAAAGTATTTGGCCCCCTTGAAGTTTTCCACATTTTGTTATATTACTGCCACAAACATGAATCAATTTTATTGGAATTCCACATGAAAGACCAATACAAAGTAGTGTACACGTGAGAAGTGGAATGAAAATCATACATTATTCCAAACATTTTTTAAAAATCAATAACTGCAAAGTGGGGTGTGCGTAATTATTCAGCCCCCTTTAGTCTGAGTGCAGTCAGTTGCCCATAGACATTGCCTGATGAGTGCTAATGACTAAATAGTGCACCTGTGTGTAATCTAATGTCAGTACAAATACAGCTGCTCTGTGATGGCCTCAGAGGTTGTCTAAGAGAATATTTGGAGCAACATCACCGTGAAGGCCAAAGAACACACAAGACAGATCCGGGATAAAGTTATTGGGAAATTTAAAGCAGGCTTAGGCTACAAAAAGATTTCCAAAGCCTTGAACATCCCACGGAGCACTGTTCAAGCGATCATTCAGAAATATAAGGAGTATGGTACAACTGTAAACCTACCAAGACAAGGCCGTCCACCTAAACTCACAGGCCGAACAAGAAGAGCGCTGATCAGAAATGCAGTCAAGAGGCCCATGGTGACTCTGGACGAGCTGCAGAGATCTACAGCTCAGGTGGGGGAATCTGTCCATAGGACAACTATTAGTCGTGCACTGCATAAAGTTGACCTTATGGAAGAGTGGCAAGAAGAAAGCCATTGTGAACAGAAAAGCATAGGAAATCCCGTTTGCAGTTTGCCACAAGCGATGTGGGGTACACAGCAAACATGTGGAAGAAGGTGCTCTGGTCAGATGAGACCAAAATGGAACTTTTTGGCCAAAATGCAAAACGCTATGTGTGGCAGAAAACTAACACTGCACATCACTCAGAACGCACCATCCCCACTGTCAAATATGGTGGTGGCAGCATCATGCTCTGGGGGTGCTTCTCTTCAGCCGGGACAGGGAAGCTGGTCAGAGTTGATGGGAAGGTGGATGGAGCCAAATACAGGGCAATCTTGGAAGAAAACCTCTTGGAGTCTGCAAAAGACTTGAGACTGGGGTGGAGGTTCACCTTCCAGCAGGACAACGACCCGAAACATAAAGCTCGGGCAACAATGGAATGGTTTAAAACAAAACATATCCATGTGTTAAAATGGCCCAGTCAAAGTCCAGATCTAAATTCAATCGAGAATCTGTAGCGTACATAAACACAACCTGTCGGTACTCCTTGCAATAAATAAACCCTTTATTAAAGCTGCTCACTAACCCAAACTTTCGAGACAGATTCGGTCTTTCTCAAGGTATAAAGCAGAATAAAAGCATTATGGCAAATTTGTCTCATAGTTACCAAAATACAAAAAATGACATTCTGAACACACTGGCACAACATGTTCAATTAGCATAAACCCAATGATTACTAGAAGAGTGTGAAAAGCAACATATCCATCCCTAAAGAGCCTTGCGCAGCATTTATTTTAAATGTACAAAGGACACCTCACATTGCCCACCTGGAAGAAATAATAATAATCCGAACATTCATACAGCGCTTTTCTCCTGAAGGACTTAAAGCGCTCAAGAGACCACTATGCAGTGTTAGGGAGTTTTGTCTTGAACTCCTGACTGAATAGGTACTGAAAGTGCTACGGCAAGCTAAAATGCAATAAACCTGGTGATGTGATTATGAGCGGAGCAGACAGCGGGGCTGCAATATTACATGGTTTTGGAATATGATCAATGATTATGCCTCGCAAGTCATGCACCAGAGGAGGACATAGACCCGTGCAGGCCTTGCAGCTGCACTAGGGGCCCCATGTCTTCTGGGGCCCATGCAGCTGCACCACAGTTATGGCCTGATTATCCTCTAGGCTCTTCTCCATGTATTTCTCTCTCTAACATATGAGGAACAGTCATAATTGCTTGTGGCTTACTCATATACAAGTACACATTATGTGCTACATTAATACAGTGCCTACAGAATGTAACCTAGGTTTATGTACTTTTATGTTATCAATATTATTTGGATCCAGCAATGATTTGTTATGACCATAACCATGGGCCCCCTTAATTTTTTTTCCATGCAAACTGTTTTGGAAGCTAACATCCTCCATTAATGTTAATTTGGTGCATCTGTTTTGAATGCAAGAGGTGTACCATGCCTATAATTAGGCTCTGCACACTTATGCTGGTAGTCATTCAGATGCATATGATTGCAACTAGTTTTAATATGATTGCAAATTGAATTCTTTAGTGGTTTAGATAAAAAAATCCCCATCTTTTCTTTCTAGCTGAATGATTCTGTTGAACATCTAAATGATCGTTCACTAAAAATTGCACTGTTAATTGGCACCTCTAGAGTACACATCAGTGGGTTAAATGCAATGTTTTCCCCAGGCTCTTTTAGCTGGGTGCCCTACCCAGCTAATTTCAGTGAGCACACGGCTGTCATTGGCTCACCTCCTCATCCTCCTCAGTGCTGTAAGCGGCCCACCCAGCTACTTTTTCATGCCACCTGGCAGAAAAAAAGATTGTGGGGAGAACACTGAATGAATATCTAAATGTGTTTCTCCCTTGTGCCATGGCAAATGAAAGTAAATAGTTATGGTTTTGCTTACAAAAGCTGTTGTAAAGGCACAATGGAACACAAAGGAGAAACTCATAATAGGTTAATATGATTTAAACATCATTAAGTGCACGTCAGGGTCTTATAAACAGAGGGCTTCGCTATATTTTTACTGTCACTTTTTAATGATAAAGATTATTTTCTTAATAAAGATTAAAACTAATGATCTTTAAACCCTAATGCTCACTCATGCTCCCTTTCTGGGATATGGGTGGTAATAAAGATATGCAGGCCTGTTAGGACACAATGAGCTGTGCATGGATGCCATGACAACCAAGCAAACAATGGCTGCAAAGAGTATTACTAATGAGGGCCCCTTGTTATCAAGTGTTTAAGAAAAGGCTCTCGGAAATACAGAGAGGCATACTGCTATAATTACACTCTGCTCTCTGGGAACAGTTTTATAGCTTAATGGCGTATTAGTATCATGTCTAGGTTTTAAACATATGAAGTTATCGGTATATGTTTTATGCCAAAGCCTTACTCTGAATGTAATTGAAAGGGATTCGGATAGAAAATTGTAGACTGTGCTGTATTATCATGAGGATAATGGGACAGAAATATCAGGTTCCGCCAACAAATGATGTCCTCACTAGATTGTTATTATAATGCACGTAGTAATGTTTAGCTTATTCATAGCTACAATAGCTACCTGGTCATTTCATCACTTTAGACTCACAACATGCTCAGTGTTTTAGGAAGAACTAACCCATCCAACTCCATTGCATACTTTATAGAATGTATGACGTGAGTGCGCGGTGTCTCTTCATTGCCACGTTACTTTTTTTTCATGCTTTGCGAAAAATGAGTCATCCCTCCTCAAAGTCTTCCATGAGATTAGTCATATATCCTCTCAGTCTTTTAAGAGGCAAATTAAAATTTCTGCAGCTGCCCTGCCATGAATCTGAGTATTGTATACTTTGCTTCAGATGATAAGGATGTGTGGCTTGTACAGATCATTAAAGGACAACTGAAGTGAGGAGAATATGGAGGCTGCCATATTTTCCTTTTAAACTATTCCAGTTGCCTGGCAGCCCTGCTGGTCTATTTGAATGTAGTAGTGTCTGAAGAACATTAGAAACAAGTATCTAGCTAATCCTGTCAGATCTGACAATAAAGTCAGAAACACCTGATATGCTGCATGCTTGCTCAGGGGCTATGGCTAAAAGTATTAGAAGCAGAAAATCATCAGGACAGCCGGACAACTGGTATTGCTTGAAAGGAAATAAATATGGCAGCCTCCATATCCCTCTCGCTTCAGTTGTCCTTTAACCAGTTCCGGGTTTGTGCTATGTATATATATGCCCCTGTGTTGAACACTAGCAGATCAGGGGCGTATATATACATATATGCATTGTTTACTTACCGTTGCCAATCGAGATTCCCATGTTGTTTCTGTTCGCCATCGCCACATCCCCGTTCTTCTGTGATCGGGGCATGAGAATCAATTCGTTTTTAGCCCCGATCACTGTGCCGTTATGAATGGGAGAGAGCATCTCTCATTCATTACCCCAGGGAAACTTTCACAAACATTTTCGTTCCTATCTGCTGTAAACAGCAGACAGTGAGTTAAGTGTAGTGCCATCTTGTGGCCAAAAAGTAAAACCCATCCAAATATGCCAAAAGACACTGGAACTAATCACAGTTCACAGTAAACTGCACCATGAAAAAAGAGTAAGGCTAATTTCACACCAGGACGTTGCGTTAGAGGGGGCGTTAAGGTCGCATAACGTCCCCCTAACTCAACGCCTGGTGGTGCTGGATCTGGACGTCAGAGTGAGCCGCATTGTGCAGCTCACTCTGGCGTCAGTGATGCCGTGATGCGCACTCTTGTGCGCATGCGGCATCACGTGGTCCCGCCGGCCAATCGCCGCACAGAGCGGCTACTCCAGGAAGTAAACACTGCACGTCATAACGTGCAGTGCATATTAATTAGCCATGTGCCTGGCCGCTCTCCGCTCTCCGCTCCTCCCCAACACTACTGAGCATGTGCAAGCAGTCTAACGTCCAAAGTACTGCATGCAGTACGTTGTCTTGTGACGCAGCGTTACAATGTAACGCAACGTCCGCACTGTGAACAGCCCCATTGATTTTTCATTACTGTGCGGTGGGCTGCATTACAGGCTGCTCTAACGTGCGCCTGTAACGTCCCACTGTGAAACCAGCCTAATACATGAGGGTTCTCAACGACATCATCAGGCAGTCTGCAGAGTAACTTGGCCTTGGCCACCAATGGACATTTTAGCATGACTATGAGCCAAAACACACAGCAAAAGTGGTGGAGAAATGGTCCTGACTTGAATCCAATTGAGAATCTATGGAGGGAGCTAAGGATTAAGGTGCATACACACATCAGACTATAGTCTTTGGAAAATGAAAGATCACAGACCAATCTTACCACCCTTCATGTAGTATGAGAGCCATACTCTACACAGTCTATTCTATGGAGCTGAACTCCCCATCAGAAAAAAAAAATCTTTGCAAGATGCTGCACACAAACATGCTGCACACACTCAAAAGATCTGTAGCTGCAAAAGATCTGTTCCTGCCAAAAATCCATTCCTGCAAATTGCAATGATAGTCTGAGATCTGCAGATCATCATACACACATGATTTAACTTACATTCATCTGCAGATCAGATCCACCAGGATGGATTTTCAGATCTGCGGATGATTGCTTGATCTGCAGATGAATGTCAGTTAAATCATGTGTGTATGATGATCTGCAGATCTCATAGACTATCATTGCAATTTGCAGGAATGGATTTTTGGCAGGAACAGATCTTTTGCAGATACTGATCTTTTGTGTCTGTACAGCATCTGTGTGTGCAGCATCTTGCAAAGATTTTTTTGGATGTGGAATTCAGCTCCATAGAAAAGACTGTGTAGAGTATGGCTCTCATACTACATGAAGGGTGGTAAGATTGGTCTGTGATCTTTCATTTTCCAAAGACTATAGTCTGACGTGTGTATGAGCCTTTAGAGTGATGGCAAGAAGACTCTCCATCCTGAAAGATTTGGCTCATTGCTACAGATGAATGGGCAAAAATACCTGTGGAGACTTGCAAAAAGCTGGTCTGCAATTCTAGGAAGCGTTTGATTGCTGTAATAGCTAATAAAGGCTTTTCTATTAATTGAGAAGGGTATGAATCATTTTGTACTTGACACTTTTTTCTCAAATGTATTTTTCATCTGTGGTTGTCTCTTTCCACTAAGATCCTACCGTTAGTTTTGAAAAGGCTTCGATGGCTGCAGATTGAAAAAAATATTTTTTAATAATGTTATAAAGAGTTGTATAGCAGCCATCCATATTTATGGCAATTGTATAATGAGGATAAAAATTTACATTTAGGAACTCAGAGAGTGTCTATATCCTCACTAGTTTTCATTTGAGTTGGTATATTTCACCTCTGCACAGTATATTTTGGTGTATGGGGCGTGACGCAGCAATCTAAAGGCTTCCAAAGCTGATCTGGTTTTTCAGAATCTTCAACAATTAGTCCATTATGAGTAAGTGGGGGGAATTGACATAATATTTAAATAAGAGCCTCGAGGGAAGCAGCGTGCTTATATTACAAGGAGAAAGTCTGCACCACTGCGGTCTCAGTCTATTGAACTGGCATATAATTACCTCCACTTAGCACCACAGTTTGTCATCCAGCATCCATCAGCATCCATCAGCAGGAAGACATTATTGAAAAATGTCATGAAGTGTGGGAACTTCAAAAAGTATTAGTAATGATAATAATCTCTCTATAAATAGGGTCATGCTTATCAGTAGGAGAGAGTACAGTAAAGCAGAGAACTTTTCTGGGCTTTTTGGAGAGATTCTGTTATGTATTCTTCAAGTAAATTCTGTCCTGGGAAGGGTAGCCCTGCATCAGTAAATATGTGTCTCTGGGGATCTCAGGGAGCATTTTAACTGAACTGCTTGGAGTGTCTGCAGTTCTCATCTTCTAGATCAGTGTTTCTCCCCATAATTATAGCATGTACCCCTTTTACTAATCACTGGGTTGGCCAAGTACCCCTAACTGTTGATAACATGATCCATATTTGTATATGAATGCTTTTCAAACATTCCTTAATACTTTTAATTTACTGTAAATACTTACTCAGATTTGCTTTTATATGAATTATCATTTTTTGTAATTCTCAAAATAGACTAAAATTGACTTTAGCCAATTCAAGTACCTCCTGAACCCATTTATATCACCCTCAGAGGTATGTGTACCATGTGTTGAGAACATAGGTTCTATACAACTGTGGTAATATCTATATATCTACCACCTCTTGCCTTTATATTCCACATGAACACATTTATTTATATTTTCTCTTATTGATATTTTACCTCATACAGTAAGGGGCTAGTGTAGACTTTGCTGTTTGAAAATTAATCGTTGTCTGATTATGGTGAAGTATAATCTTTATCTCTCCTTATTGACATCTGCACATTCGCAATCTGGGGTAGTATAGAGGGGAATAAATACAAACATAGCAAATCTGGTACTGCTGAGGTAATATTCCCTAGTATAATGGAAAATTTGTGACATTTCCACAGATAAGTGATAGTACCTTCCATTTTGGCTAAAACTGCATATACACGCTAGATGAAACTCTCCTGAGGTGCCTGATAATGACTGCCTCTGCTTAGAATCTAGCGTGTATATTGCAGCCCCCAACAAAGCAGGGACACTAGTGCTATGCTATGCACCCTGCGCAAGAGTAATTTGAGGATTCGGCAATCGCCAGACCCTGAATTACATCTCCCTCCAAGTTGCTACGACTCGGAGGGGGAATAATATTTAGTGCCACCGAGGATTTAAGCAGCAGTGGGGGTGAGCCATCATTCAGCTCACCCTACGCCCAGCTCACTGGCCGTGCCATAATATGTATATGCCCCTAACCCCTGTCAACCATTCAACCAGTGATCTGTCCTGGCTGATCACTTAGACCGAACAACAGCTGAGAACATTGTTCTCCCCACTTACCCTGCCGCACGACATCACTCCCGCACCACTTTGCATCCCCACGAAAAAAAAAAATCATCTTGCTTGCTTGCAATTAAGCGACGCCTCTGCACAGCCTGGGCCTTAGAATGTCGCTGAAGGAATCTGGACCCAATCCTTTTCGGGCGATGTTGATTGAGCATGTTTATGGGCCTTAAATAATAATTAAAAAACAACAACTCAAGTACACAGGAAAAAAAAATTATGCGCAACAATAATTTTTTTCCCAGTCATTAATGGGCATTATTTACAAAGCTTTTTCACTTATACTCTTTCTCCTTATCTGTTATATCAGGAACCACTTACTTTGAGTGATTATTTTGCTTGTAAATGTGCTGAAAGGTTATTTTTATTAATTAGGTGATAAATAAGTCATGTATGAGAAGTTTTGTGAATAGAGCCCATTGCCAGAATCTAAAGTTCTTCAAGGGAGGGTTGATCCCAGTGTTTTAGTTTCCACAGTTTTCACAAAAGTAGTAGTTGACATAATGAACCAGGTTACTGTATTTGTTACAACACAAAATTGTTTTTATTGGTATAACTGTATTCACAATGTATTTGTTGTGAATGATATTGGGAAACAACAAGAACTGCTGCTCTTTAGTGGTAATGTAAAATGTTTATATTCCATATGTATAATGCTGCAGAACTTGGCACAGTGTGAAGAAAGGTAAGCTCTCAGGCATAAGGCTGCTGCAAGAAGGACTTTTCTGCTTGACTGAGAAGCTTTACGCTGTTATGCAAAGAGCCATAGGGGGAGAACATTAAACACTTCTGACACTTATGGAAATGCTAATAGTACTCCAAAATGTCAAGTGTAATCTTAGTAGAGTTCCTTTTAAAAAAAAAAAACTTTGTAACTAAATCAGTGTTTTGGAAATAATTTATGTCTCCTATATTTCATATGTCTATGCCAGAAAATAACTAGATTTCGATAATATTGAAACTTCAAGACCTCTTATAGTAACTTTGAACCATATGCACAAAACTTTAGTAAAGTTGCAGTGCACATAGCCATGGCAATTTTACAGTTATGCCGACCAAGTACCACGGTTGACACAATTAGTGTGACCAGTAGTATCTAGGTAATTGTTAGAGTAATGCGTTGCTCAAGTAGTGTAGATTGTATTGGGAGTGACCAATGTTTATATTACCTAGGTATCATGCACAACAATGTTCCTTATTAAAAATGCTCAAGAATTGTAGGATTAATAGTGCATTCTAGGAAGGGTTGGATTATGCATGCAGCCACCACTAACTACCATCATGACTCATATGGACAGGTTATGAAATAAGAAATGAATGCAGATACACAATGTAGTGATGAAAATGAACAAGAAGTTGCTTGACTGATTCCCTTTAAGTATTGCTTTGTGTCACTGCTTCAGCGACCATTGGTAGTAATATTTTGTATAGCAGTTTGTCTGGTTACAATCACAGTTGTAGTTGGCTACAGTACATGTCTATGCAGCTACAAATTGCTGGTGGCACATGATGATTAGCAGCTGTATTGGATAACATTGGAAGCTGGCAATTTTGTCACTAACTCAAAACATTGCTGATAATGAAACACCCAGCAAGCGAGCTACAGATCACTGGGATTGTTATGACTCTCTTCTTTTGACAGCAACGCTATCAAACCTGTTAACATTTTTTGCGGATTAAAGATCACTGCTAGAAAATCGCATGTGACGTAGCCTTAAACATTATGTAAAAACAGTAATCAGCATTTAATTAGTCATATTGTAGTTCATAAGCTATTTTGAAGCGACCCCAAAGCACTCTTCTGCAAGATAAGATTTTTATTTAAGAAAAAACAATTCTGCAAGCCTTTACATGTGAAATTGCTAACACCCATAATGCATCATTTCAACACAACTGGTCTGCATGAAGTGCCTATGGTACTGGTTTTAGAATGATGCACTATACTTTGCAGTGTCATTTCAATATAGGTAGTTTGGGCTTTTTTGGATCCACTACAAAAAATGCTGTGGATAACTCTGACTCTCCATAACTGAACTGGTCTCTGCAATACCACTATTATAAGCACTAGATATAGTCCTATCCAATCCATGCTTTTCATTAATTAAAGCGGGATTGTCACCATAAAAATCAAATTTCAACACAAACTGGTCTGAGTGTATTAAGTGATAAAGATGCTAATCCTGCATTCAAAACTTTCAAAACTTTTTCTGCTGTTATTATTTGGAGTTATCACATACTTAAGGAGCACTGGCCCTTTAGTAGTCAGTGCCAAACGGTTGCATACTGGGGGTTCTTTTTATCTATAATCTATTCCTCCTCTTCCCTTTATTTCCCTGCCAGCTGCTTATCTGAAACCCGATCCCCTGCTCACTTGTGTTTACAAGCAAGGCTGAGGTGACTCAGCGATTGGAGGAGACAAGAAATAAAGTAAAGTTCAGAAATTACATCAGGATTTAGCCTCAGCTGTGGGCAAAAGACATGGTTCCCACCAGGAACAGAATTCTCTTCATTTACTATATAAAATTCACTGAAATTAAAACGTGGACAGTACAATACATGTGATATGTAATTAGATCAAGTATTTATCTACTTATATATGTGTTTTTCCCCTGGCATAGTATGGCTAATCCTACTGCTTTTAAGAACAAAAATTACTTTCCACATGTTGGATTACATGAATGTTTGCACAATTAGCTATATTTTGTTATCATATGACATGTTGTCCAACTCTGTCACAGTAACCCCTAGTATGGCCAGAACATATGCTATATCCACTTAGTCATGCAGTTACACATGCCCATTATGCAGTAAGTTAAAGGGACACAGTGGTCCCTGTGGACAAATGTGATGGAGTTGTAGAATAGCATATGCTAGGCTGGTCACAAAGCCTGATCTGTAGTAGAAATTAGAAATGTCAGTGTGATGTGACCAAACAGAGAGCCAAGTAATTAACTCTTTAAATTGCCACAGCTGTAATGCTGTCAAAGGTTTAAAACAAGCAACAGCCATGATAGACTGTTGGAAAATGTGTTCCCTTGATATATTGTATAGTGGTTATCTGGGCAGGTCTCCATCTGCCATGTCACTTTTATCAGATACTAGAAAATGTTGCTTCTCCAGTTGCAGCTATTGCTCCCTTCTTGCTTTCTTCTCCATGGCTTACTAACATCCGTGATGGTGAGTATTCAGGATGGCTAGAGTGGGAGGAAATGAGTGAGCATTAACTTAAACACTTACTCATCTCTAAGATCTGCATGTTGCCTGTAACACCCATACATTTCTTCTTGACACTTCCTGGTTGACAGCAGTGTGTTGAGCTGCAATGTGTGATGGAGCTCTGTGGTTCAGATCTTCCCCACTGACATCAGTTCTGAGGTTATCTCTGGTGTCCTAAATAAGACCTGTCACAGTGTATACTGTCATATAGGAGTTATGCTAGCCCATCACAACAAGGGGAAAAAATAAAAAAACCTAAGAACCCAGTACAAATATTCATCACCTCCCTCTCCAGCACATTGTGCACACATACATACACACTCACTTAGCATTCATGCACGCACTATTTGTATGCATGGACATACACAAAATACACAGTAATTTTAGGGTTATCATTTTGGAGTAATGTTAAGCAGGGGACATTGTTAAAGGGAAATTCCACTTTTGTAGTTACGAACTTGATGTATTATTTAAGTAAATAGTCATATTGATTCCCTTAGTTAAAGGAAACCTTAAGTTGTGTTTCTGATTTATGCTTTAGTGTATATGATCTATTTATGGTTTTTGCATAGTTGCCTTTTTTATCATTGTGCAACTTTGCACCATTTAATCCATATATTTATTTTTTATGAACTAAGCACAGTCTTTTATTTTATATATGGAGACTTAGGTTTGATGTTTTTGTAAGTGTTGTATGTTTTTAACTTCGCTTTAGGGATAATAGGTGTTCCTGGATGGTTGGTCTGCAGGGAGTGTTTGCATGAGAGTGTGTGAAGGATTTATTGATTTTACAGTTTGGTCACACACCCATTGATGGCTTAATGAGAGTAGCGCAAGCTCAATGCACGCTATGTAGTGCAGCTACCGTGCACTAGTGGCTTACGCTCGCTCCTCCGAACTAACAGCCGCTCCACTGAACCCACCCTGAGCCCTGACAGGAAGCCTATTGGGCCAATCAAAGTCCCGGGATCATGTCCATTAAAGCCACTGAACTCACCCTGTGCCCTGGCGGTCCAGTGACTTTAATGGACGTGATCCACGCACTTTTATTGGCCCAATAGGCTTCCTGTCAGGGCTCAGAGTGGGTACAGTAGGGTGGCAGCACAGCTTGATGAATCTACCCCCTAATCTTCCCTGTAATTTATGATTCTATAATTTATAATCTACTGCTCTCTATCGATCCTGTAACAATTGTCATTATTTCTGCTGTGTATGGTGCCTATGGATTTATATTGCAGCACCCTTTGAGGTTCGCTCCGAAGCACAATCTGTCTAAGGAGGGGATGTTCATGTCCCAAGAGAGAATGTTAGGATACATGCTCCTAATCTTTTGATAGGTTGATGTACTGTATGCTTGCATGTTGCTTTATGCATAGTTTAGAGCAAGAGGACACATAAAAATTCAGGGAAGCCTCTGCATGGCATATGTCGCTATGCAAAATAATGTTTTTTGCATGTTTACATATAGAGATTTTAATTCCCGATAAACCTGCTATTGCTTCTGACATTTTCATCTATGGAAGCAAGTTCCACATGATCTTGTGATCTGATCACAAGATTATTGAATCAGGAAAGAGATGTCCCCACACTTGTCACTTAAAATACCCCAAAAAGTCTTAACCCTTTACTGCGCTATCTAGAGCTAAAAATTACAGTTGTGCATTTAAGTCTGACAGAGCACGTGACAAGGCTTTATGTGAGGTGGCATGTCCTGGACTAAAGCTGGCCACTAACGGTCCAATTTCTAGCGAAAAATCGTTCGAGCGATCAGAAATTCTGATCGGATTGGTTGTAAATAATCTCCATTGGTGGACACAATCGATTATGAACGAGTGAAAAAAATGTCGCACGAATGAATTTTCGTCGAACGAAAATTTGAATTTTCTTGGTGGTCATGATAGATAGAAAGCAATTATTGGTTAGTTGATGGTGTAGTGAACGATTTTTCGTCCGATCAGAATTTCGGATCGATCGAACGATTTTTCGCTAGAAATTGGATCGTTAGTGGCCAGCTTTACAGTGTGTTGACAGATAACAATCACTGTTGTGGCGCTTGTTAAATAAATTAAAATTGGCTGCAAATAGTAAGTATAGTACCCGCTACTAAACACATAGGAAAAAATGGATAATTAGTACTTTTGCGCCTGTGCATATATTAAATGTCACTTTTAATAATATATGAATAATAAACAGATGTACAGTATACTTCATCCAATCCTGAATAACCTGCAATCAGCCCAATACATCCAGCAACAATCCTAGATCTCATACACCTAAGTATTTACCTTACTGAACCGTATTATTGCTAGCAGTTTCATGCATGAATGCTGTTACCATCAGGCCTTCTGTCTAAAATCCAGTTAGGGCACTATCTTTAAAGTTCTTTGGCTCCTTCACTGCTATGTTTCTAGAGCAGTCTTTTTTTTGCAAAAACTTAATAAAAAAAATCGTCCCACAGTGTGAATACACTGGGTAATTTGTGATTTTCCGTTAAGAAGTCCTTAATAGAACATCTCATTTACAGCTTAAAATCTGCGTGTCCCCCGTCTGTTAAACTAAAAGAGCAAGGAATGCTTCTCTGAAATAAAACTAATTTCTCGTCTGCAGCATCCGCTATTCCAACAGTTCTTATGCACAGCTCAACTCGCATATCCTGGGGAGAGACACCGAGGAGTTAGCAGTTGTAACGTCCGCTGGTACAGTCGTTCCTGTGCATGACTCAATTCACATCTCCTGGAGAGAGGTACCGGAGAATTGGTGTAATTCAAAGCCTCCAGTGATTCTTCGGCAGCCTGAGTCCCGGCCGGTGACTCGGTTACGCTGCCCACAACTGGATAGGTCGCATACGGACTTCCGGGATTACGTGCACACGGAGTCCGGGGTAACGTCACCACACTTCCAACCAATAGCCAACGCATTTCGGTAGGTACCGCCTACCTTCTTCAGGGCGTGTCTTCATTGGTTGTGAGTCTTCTTTATGCGCTCTAACTCTGCCTCTCCCTCCGTCATCAATCTTTCGCTCCATCCTTAAAATTATTACCCAGTATCGTAATTTAAAAGGCAAAGATTTCTACATCCGAATTCAGTCCCAATGGTGCCAGACTATTGAGAGTATAAATCCACTCAGTCTCCTTATGTGACATCTTGTCAATGTAATTACCTCCTCTCCAATCTTTATGCACATTTTGAATCGCATAAAATTTAAAAGTTGCCAAACTTCCTGCATGATAGTTTCTAAAATGTTTGCTGAGTGGTTGTTTACTGTTCCCACTTTTTATATTATTGACATGCTCTCCTATTCTAGAGAGAAGCTTCCTTTTTGTTCTGCCTATGTATTGTTTTCTGCATCCACATTCAATAACATATCACCCCAGTACTGTTACAATTCAATTCTCCCATTATATTAAACTGTTCATGGGTTACAGGGGACTCAAAAGTTGTAATTGGTGCATGATATTTAGTATTCTTACAGGGTACACAAAAGCCACATCTCTTAAAGCACCCCTTCCACTTTTCCACATTTGTTTGGTCCTCTGACCGTCGGTGCAATTATATTTTTCATGTTATCAGCTTTCTTAAAAATAAATTTTGGTTTTTCCGTCAGGATTCCATTCAAAGTTCTATCTTTTTGTAAAATCTCCCAATGATGTTCTACGATCCTCTGTATATCTCTTGCTTGGTGGTTATATTGCATTTTTATATTCGGTAACACTGATGCATCATTTTTGATCTTTGTTTTTAATAAATCGCTCCTAGCATAAGCTCTTACTTCATTCCTTGTATGTTCCAATTTTTCAATATCATAATTCCTTTCAATGAATCTCTCTTTCAATAACCTGGATTGTATATCAAAGTCATCTTTCTGTACAATTGCGGCTTATCCGCATAAACTGACTTTTGGGGACATTAGTAAGCCACCTAAGCATGTGGCAACTATCCAAATATATAAAAACCATTCGTGTCCACCTTTTTGAAGTGGGTCTTTGTCTTAATTTTACCCTCATGAATAGACACATTCAAATCCAAAAAATGTACCGTATTGGCACTATATTCACATGTGAATTCAAGGTTATATTCATTTTTCACATTAAGCCACTCTATGAATGTCTTCAATCTGTCCTCCCCTCCCCTCCATGCAAAGAAAGCGTCGTCTATAAAACGCTTCCAGAGGACGAGGTCCGCTCCGGGGCCCTCCTGGCCCCCAAGAACAAAACATTCCCAGTAGGCCATATATAAATTTGCGAACCCCGGAGCGAACCTCGTCCTCATCGCCATCCCCACCTTCTGCAGATAGTACCTAGAATCATACTGAAAATAATTGTGGGTCAAAATAAACATAATAGATTTCTCTATAAACTTGATTTTTTCATCTGGAATGTCTGTAAATTCGTTAAGAAAAAACCTAACAGCTTCCACTCCTTTATTATGATCTATGATAGTATAGAGTGATCTTACATCTGCCACACATAGTATGTAATCCTCCTGCCATTCTAATTCTTCCAGAATTCTCAAAATGTGTCCAGTATCCTTGATATAGGACTGTGTTTTCACAACGGCCTTCTGTAAAAACCTATCAACATATTCTGAGAGGTTAGCTGTTAGGGACCCAATCCCAGAGATAATAGGTCTTCCGGGTGGGTCCCTAATCTGTTTGTGGATTTTGGGTAAATGGTAATACACTGGCAGCCGAGGATTTTTTTTGTGTCACATATTGTGATTCTTTGTCCGTTAAGATACCTAATTCTTCACCTGTTTTAATCAACACTTCCAGTTCTTTCTGATATTCTAAACTTGGATTCCTTTTTAGAGGCTGATAGGTGTTGCAATCCTGCAATTGTCTCTCTGCCTCTTTTTTATAATCAAAACTGTTTTGAACCCCCCCCCCCCCCCCTTGTCTGCTGGTCTAATTATAATTGAGGAATCTACCCGCAATCTTTTTACGGATGCCCTCTCGAGTGGTGAGGTTGGAGAACTGTTTGTTTTAGTTTTCTAACATCTTTTAAAACCATTGTCTCAAACGTGATCATAGAATCGCTCATTTTGTTTATCGTATTAAATTTCGATTTATTATGTACTTCCGTGTGTGTATAGACAATTTGAGTACTGTCTTCACTCTGCATTAATTGTGGTTTCTTCAAAAAGTATTTTTTCAAACACAGTTGTCTCATATAGTGTTTGATACCAATAAATGCATCAAACTTATTCAATTTATTCGTAGGGGCAAATTTTAAACAGTGTGTTGAGCCTCTTATGGCAGTCTAGATAAATACTTAGGATATTACAGTATGGCAGGGTTGGGGTCTTTTTACATTACAGAACTGATATTTTCCTTTAAAAGTATTCGGTGAAACTTCTATTTTTCACACCAAATCTAGAATGGCAGCAGACAGTGAATTACTGAATGTACAATAAGGCTTGTGATTGCTGCAGCACCTCTGTCAATTATGTGGTGTGGTGAGAATCTGCACAGGATGAGAACCATGAACAAGAGAGTAAGTGTAAGGATGGAATATGAAACATAACATTCTAGATTGTCTCATTTCATTATTTAAATTTCTGAAAACTGACACGTATATTGGATGAAGAGATTGAAAAGAGGGTGGAGGTGTTTTTGTGATCAATTTTTGTAATGTATCATATAAATTGAAATAGACAGATTATGTTGTGGCTTTATTTAACTTTGTGCATAAGTTTCCTTTTTTCATTTATGTAGCAAGATGTCTATATTTCATTCATTTATGGCAGATGGTAACGAGTGCATATGTTATGTGGCTTCAGTGGTGTTTTATTCACTTGCTGATATGTTGCATATTTTGATGGAATCTAGTGTAAGTTGTTCCCCACATTGTGTTTGTCCTATCCCCTGCTTTGTACAGGAAGTGCAAGAATATAGTGGGCTGATCATTTTGTTTTAATACTACAGTGGTTCTAACAACCTACTTGCAAATATTTGGAGTCAGAATTAATTGTATTTTATTGCAGTGTCTTTTTCATTTTAGGAAACGTGTACAGGGAGGTGTTGGCCATTGTTGGTGCCTTCGAAAAATGTTATTGACTTTGCATGCTGATCTTTTGAATTCGGTAACAGATTTAATGTGAAATATACAATTGTCTACAATACGAGCTTAATGTAGTCTGCCACATATTTAATGATTCTGCCTTCCCAAACAAAGTTTGAAGTTAGGCTGTTTGCCATATATATTCCTGCGCTTACTTTTGTTCTTCTGACACCTTCTGCCATGTACATGTGAAAAAAGCCGTTTTGAAAAAAGGGCACAGTGGGTTGGGGTTAGAAGAATTTCTGTATGATTACCGATTTTCTACTACTTAATTCCAATAGTAAAAGGTATGTTATTAGTATGACCTAATCTAATCCTACTCTCACACAGAACCCTCCTATTGTTGCCCAACGCTTACCCTCCCTTTGCCTAACCATTAACCCTCCCTCTACCAGTGCCTAACTCTTAAACTCCCCTGGTGGGGCCTAACCCTTAACAACCATCCCCCCCGGGGGTGCATTAACCCTTCCCTGCTGGTGGCTAACCCTTAACCACCCCATGCCGCCTAATCCATAAATCCCCCGCTACAAAGCCACAGTTAACATTAATAAGGTTACATTTGGACATCTAAGGCTACTGATAAAAAAGTGGGTGCAATGGGGCTACCCGCATATTGTGGTTATAAATGTATAATTTCATAGCCCCGGCACCTGATTTTTTTGTCATTAACCATGGGCACCAAATGTTGCTGCAGCCTTGGGCACCTAAATTTCTTCTGATTGCCGCTATTCGCTGCCTCGGGCGCCCATCATTGCCACAAATTGCGGCCTTCGGTGCCAAAACTTCCATACACTGCTGCTTATCCCTGATTTACCAATTATTTCCTATGATGGCGCCCTTTTTTCCCTATCACCGGTCGAGCCCAAATTTCTTAGTTTAACTTCTGCCATTCTGCCTTCGTCTTTCACCTTCTGCGTTCCTCAGTCACATTTGTCTGTATTGCTGCTGCTTGCGTCCTCCACTTTTGCTAATTGGGAAATGTGCCCCTATACTGATAAGAGCCCAGCAAAAGCATAATCCCCTTGGAAGCCCCATTGGATTGAAACAGACCAATGAGAATCCTCCCTCCATGATGAGGATTCTAATTGTTCAACCACTCAGTGGACCAATAAAAAGCCTCCATGGAAAGAGAGGATTCCCATTGGTCTGTTTCAATCCAGTATGGAACTTCCTCCTGCGATTGGCTATGCTTTTGTCAGGGCTCCAATTGGTATAGTGGCACTTGTCCCAAGTGGCGTCAGTGGCAGACCCGAGCACAGAAGTGCATAAAATGAATGAGGTAGGTGTCCAACACTGCGACAGAAGTGGTGATCAACATATGCTGTGAATGCACTATTGTGCATCTGGCATAATGTTTACCGAGCCTAAAGAGTTATCACATTACAAATCACAGTTGGACCTAGAGCACATTAAGAGGTGACTGACCTGTCCATTGCATTACCCTATATATAGTGCATATTATTCCCCTTTGATATATGTAAAGTATGTGTGACATTTATAAGCTTATTTATACAGTTTTGTATGATTTGTATTATCTTCATTGTTTATACACCTACCATTAGGTCTGACAAGTACATCTTTGTGACTATAGCTAAAAGTCAAGAATGATATTGTTGTTTTTAATATATGCCCACATCTTCCGTAGCATGGTAATAGACTACACATACAGTAAGGCCCATAAATATTTGGACAGAGGCAATGTTCAGGTCTTTTTGCATTGCTGAGTTCACCAGTGCTTGCTTTCTTTCTCAGTTTGTACCGAACTGTAGATTTTTCCACTTGTAATATTGTAGCAATTTCTTGGATGTTAGTTTTTCTGTTATGCACCTGAGTTGTTTCATTTAAAATTCATTGTGGTAATTTACAGTACCAAAATTAGAAAAAAAAGTTGTCTCTGGCCAAAGATTTATGGACCTAACTGTATGTATTACAGAAGATGTTGGCATACATTAAAAAAACAACAATATAATTCCTGATTTTTTTAGCTGTAGTCACATTAGTGTGCTCGTCATATAAAGATATCACTATATAATAACATCATGTCATCAATCACTTCAGCTTTGGAGTTAGTCACTGTTATTTTTTGCCTTTCTCATTCTGCTGACCTTTGTGTCAACCTTGACATCCTTCTATAGCTGTCAGATGTCAGCGCTGAAATGACTCAGCAGCCCTAGTGTAGAGAACACACTTTGCAGTGCTATCTGGCTCTGAGGCAAGAGTCAGAAATATCTTGCTGGTGAGGGTGGAGTGTTAACACAGCCTGACTTCCTATCCAAGTTCATAATCATGTTAGAATAGAGGACACATTTGTCTTTTAAACATGAGTTGCTGGATTTGGACAGAAAATGATTCATTTGAACAACTTAAACTGACACTGTGTAAAAAATATCCCTGGTATAATGAAAATGTGCATGTTGGGTGATCATAACAATTGTCAACTCAAGTGCCTAATGCTTCTGGTAATTTCGGGGCCACCATAGACCGTAATGCAATATGCAACTATGGCTATGTTGAGTTAGTAGTTTGGGCACTGGAGTTCCTCTACAATATATCCAAACTCTGGCTAGTGTTGTAGAGGGTGCTTGGGCTCACAGCTGTGTGGGGAGCAATGCACCTTTCAGCTGCAGCCAAGCACCTTTCGGCAGCAGCGATTCTGTTATCGGGAAGAGTTTGGTATTGTGGTATTGTGGAACTCTAAATACAGCCCTTATTTCTAAGGGAGAGGGCTGGTCCACTCCCCCCCCCCCCCCCCTTTCCATTTTTCCTGCAGTAAAGTGCAGCAGAGCAATGTCATGTTTACCTGTTTGAGCACTGCAGCTCAGGGGCGTAGCAATAGGGGTTGCAGTGGTTGCGACCGCATCTGTGCCCTTGGGTCAGAGGGGCTCCGAAGGGCCCTCCTTCAACTACAGTATTATCTCTCTATTGGTCCTGTGCTCATAATAATGACTTCTATAGATACTTTGAATAGTGGCAATCATTAACAAACTGTTCCCCATCCCCTTCTTGTACCTCTGCGGCTGTAGTTGCCATTGGCAGGTTTTGGTGCGCCGTATCAATTGTTACATATAGTGTTTGGGGGGCCCTAATGTAAGACTTGCATCAGGGCCAACAGCTCCTTAGCCACGCCACTGCACATGCTCTATGCTTGCATACCTCTGGCTCCCAATTACGTGACATGAATTGGCTAGAGGAAACCCTGAACTGAAGCCTGTCAATATTGCAGTGTTGTGCTGCTCTACAAAACAATGATGGTGGAGGGTGTTTGAGGGTTTGTGGGTTTTCCTTGCTGCATCCAGACATGGTGGGGGGGGGGGGGGATGGGAGTTTGAATGGGCCCCATGCCGACTTAGGTTGTTTTTGTTATGCATCTGGTTTATACTGTTCAGACCCATCTATTTAGTCCTAAGAAGTGGGTCTTCACAAACCCAATGATAAGAGGAGGAGGACCAAGGATTCCAGGCTAGTGAGAGCATTTCTTTTTATCAACAGAGTGCGCAATCAGGGGTAAGATTTCCTTTGAAGGATCACCTATTATATTTAGCAAAATGTTATATATTTATATTTTCCTTGGTTTCTACATTGGTTAATTCTATATGATGTGATAGCCAGTTCCATTTTTTAGACATACTTTGTTTTGTGTACATACCCTACTCTATTTTTGTAGATATACTACAGTATTGTCTAGGTTTCCACGTTTGATTTAACCATGCAGTTTGAGTATTTGCACAATATGGCAAATTTATTTTTTTGCACAGAAAGAGAATGTCATTTTCCTCCTCCTGAATGAGACGGAGAGAGATTTTTGCTTTCAGCCAGATAGAATAATGAAATGTCGCTTCTCATGATCACTGACAGCTGTTGAGGAAATGTACCTTTACACAAGCAGTTTGCACTTTAATATATATTAACAGTGCCTTTGGGACAAATCCAATCAGCTCATCTACAAGCTATTATCTAGCTGTCATTATGGATGACAGAAATGAGGTTTTAGATCTGTGTTTATGTAGTTGACATTTTTCATAGTTATGTCCTCTCTATATATGCATCCTGGAAAGTGATTACTTTAATGCAATCTATCATTTTGCTTTAAGCATACAAAGTAATTGTCATATTTTTTTGCATGCTGTTGGAGCCTTTTTTCTTGTCTGCTTTGCCTTGCTTATGCTTTGCAAACAAACATCTCTCTCATGGAATGTCAATGTATGAATGAATATGCAAGCGCACTCAACAATGCACCAGGACTTGGCAATGGTGAATGGGCACTGGTGGTGCTGTGCTTACACTGTGCTTTTCTTCCCCTCTCTATACCTTCATTCTCTCACTATATTCCTCCTCTCTCTTTCCATTTATCCTTTGCCACTTTCATCCTGGCTGCTTTGATAAGCATGTTTGCTCTGAAGAAACTGATCTTATCTGTAACCTTGCCTGTGGTCTTGAACAAAGAACCTTTCATTCAAAAAGAAAAAAATAGAGAGTGAGAGAGAGAGGGGAAATGTTGGGCTTCCCATAACTAACCTTGCAAGAGGTTAACCCGTTCACTACATCTACCTGTCTATACATAGCACAAAACAAGTCAGTGTACACAATTAAACTATTAATTATATATAAATATATACAGTATATGTGTATTTTCTGAAAGTAATCAATTGTTTTGTAGGAAATCTGTGTGTATAGCAGGCTTACGGGCCACTGGAGATGCAGTCCAGTTCCAAGTTGTGTTGTGAGCTTTGACTGGCTGACACACAGTCCAGTGGCTGTGCTCACAGCTGGAGTGGCCACAGTGGTGACAGGCTGCTTACATAAAGGTGATGTGTCTGAGTTCCGCTGAAAACAGATGCAACCAGCAATGGGGGACCAGGACTTGCTTGATTTGGTGCATGCCCAGAAACACTACAGATCCAGAATATCCTAAAATATTAGTGTTAATAATGCTTCTGATTTGTTTTTGTTTTTTTATTGGAGTTACTGCTCTTGTAACAAATAAGGAAGCATGCACTTGGCTGATCAGAAGCTTTCCAATATATGAATAATATAAGTATGTTTTTTTTATTGCACTCTTTATTTTGTATGTTCTTTATTTCTTTCTAATTCACTTCTCTATACTAATTGCTCTCTGATAGTTTGCTGTGTATATGTTTTGTGTTTCATTCCCATAACTATTAGCCTTATAGTTAATCAGATGTTTTCCTTTGGAGGATCTGTATTGTGTGTGTATATATACTGCAATTAAATCTGATGGACTTTGTAACTCTCATTAGTGCATTGATTAGGTTTTGGTTTATAGTGCAACCATTATAGTATATATGAACATTCATTTATTGCACACAGTGGTGTATTCTAAACAACCTGGTGGAGGTTCTATATACAGTTTCTATAATAAAGATTGTGCTTGCGCGTGAATAAAGATTGAAAGCCACATCTGTTTAATGAGCTTGACTATAAAGTAGTGACCCCTATAAAGTTTGCCCTTAAAGAGAACCTGCACTGAGTAAAAATATTTAAAATAAACCCATGAGGTAACTTCAAATGAACATTACATGGTTACCTTGCTATCAGTTCCTCTCAGAAGCTCACCATTTTCTTCTGACAATGATCCCTTCCAGTTCTGACAATATTTTGTCAGATCTAAAATATATCAGTTGCTGTCAGTAAAATATCAGTTGCTGTCAGTTATAGCTGAGAAGAAAACCAATGTACCCGGTAATGTCCATGTTTCCCTATGGCTCAAGTGGCCGATGTTACAGTTTAACTGTGTGCTGACCAGGAAGCTGTTATTAGTAATGGACATTTTCAAAATGGAGGACGGAAAATTCCCTTGATCACAGTGAACAAACAGGATGTGGGACAGAAGAAAGACACTGAGGAGTAGACTACATGGAAGGTAAGTATGACTTGTGTATGCTTATTTTGACTTTTAATTTTCAGTACAGGTTTTCTTTAATGGTACAATTTCTTCTGAATGATTCAAAAATACGATAAATTTGTTAAATTAGAAATAAAAGATGATCTTTTGTGACAAACAACCCAATTTTTTTTATTCATCTCTACAAATAAATTATTCTGTGTGTCATATACAGAAGAACAGAGCAAGCCTCATAAACTGGGAATTATGAGATTTAGGCAAATAAGTATTGGGCCAGGGTGAATATTTACTGATGAAGTAAATATATTGAAGAACTTTATACAATAAAAGTGCACCAGGCAGAGCTACTGTTCATTCCTTTTTCATAAAGCTCCATCTGATCTACCTGATAAGGTTTTTCATAACCGTTAAAGGGCTCCTTAAAGCTTCTCCAAGGTGTCCTCATACTTTCTACTCTAAACGTATTCCCTGTCCTGCCGTGATTTGGTGACAATGTGGTGCGTTCCATGTGATGTAAGAACAAGCTCTGAACAGTTTTGCATCATGTGAATGTAATGGCTTGTCATTCAAAACTTCTAAGGCTATGTATGCAGGGCTGCTTCTGGGAACAACCAACCAGATCAAGGGGCAGGATGCTCCCAGAGGTGAGGACGTGGGCCTGGATGTTCCACTTATTTGTTCAACTTAGCTCTGTTCATATTAAATAACATTGAAAGGGGAATTCCACTCTTAATGAGAAAATCACTTGTTTCAGTTTTGCAAGGATTGAAGGCACATTTTTTTTTTCATATTCCGTATAGAGGGAATCAAAAAGAGCAATATCCTCTAAGGTGTGCCACAACACCCATATAGACTTTATTCCAGTACACGGATATGTATATCAAGACCATTGAAGAAACTTGAAGAATTTATATATAAAAATACAATAAGGGCTGGTGCACACCGAGCGGCTTTTTGGGCGTTTTCAGATCCGCTTGCGGCTGCGGATCTGCTTGGTCAATGTATCTCAATGGGGTGGTGCACACCAGAGCGGGGGGCGTTTTGCAGAAACGAAAAATGCCTGGGTGAGGCATTTTTTGGATTGCGGGTGCGTTTCTGCCTCAATGTTAAGTATAGGAAAAACGCAAACCGCTCTGAAAAACGGCACTTCAGAGCGGTTTTGCAGGCGTTTTTGTTACAGAAGCTGTTCAGTAACAGCTTTACTGTAACAATATATGAAATCTACTATACTGAAAACCGCAGCAGCAATCCGCAAAACGCTAGCAAAACGCCTCATAAAAATAAAAAAAAGCGTTTAAAAATCTGCTAGCATTTTGCGGATCTGCTAGCGGGTTTTGGTGTGCACCAGCCCTAAGTCTTTATTGAAGACAACACTTGTGCAAAAATATTCATAAAATCCTTCAGGAAACATTTTCCATAGCAAAGAGTGTCGAACATACAGCAGTGATTAACATCAAGATTAGTGCAATTGTAAATATTGAGGCAACAACATCGACTTGTTTTGGGATAGACCCTTCATCAGGCCTCCACATGTAAAGACAAATCTGTATAGTTAACACATGTTCTTAAAAGACATCTGGACAACATGAAACCAGGTATAACCACTGGTCACAAACACAGGAACCGCACATGGCAGGAGCTGGCCAGTCTTTATGAATATTTTTGCACAAGTGTTGTCTTCAATAAAGACTTATTGTATTTTTATATATACATTCTTCAAGTTTCTTCAATGTACTTGATATACATATCCTTGTACTGGAATAAACATTTTTTTCAACTTGACAACTTACTTTTTATATACATATAAAACAGGTATTCCACGGTGCTTCTGAAGTGGCTTCTAGCCAATGGATCAGTTCAGTTGTTGAATATGAGTAACACACAAGGGGTTTGATTCACTAAGACAAATAGCATGCCTGATCAGAGATAACATGCCTTATCAGAGTAGCATAGCAAACTTATGCCTGATAATTGGCAATGACGAGTGCTCCACTCGTCCTGCCCTGAGCCCCGGCGGGTTCGTAGCGCTCGCTATGCTACTCTGATAAGGTGTGTTAAATTTGATAAGGCATGCTATTTGTCTTAGTGAATCAAGCCAAATGTATTCATAAACGTCCCTTAACCACTTCCCCAACAGGGGAGTAGATAAGTGTTTCTGTTTACTTCTCGCTGCTGTTCACATTTGCCACAATCCTGTCCCTCCATGATCAGGTAATGAGAAAATCTCTTTACCTGTGATGAATCAGAGCCCGACTGTAAACATCACCTGTAACACTTTAGTTCCGTCTTCTATTTATAGAATACGGAGTTAGTTTAGCACCATCCTGTGGCCAAAAAGTAAAACTACACTCAAATACAACATAATATATTTTTCACATAGAAACATTAAATAGATTTTGTATTATTTTAGCTGCTTCCACTCTACCCCATAGTTACCAAAATAAGACACTTGTTAAAAAAAAATTAAAAAAAAATTACATAATTAAAAAAAAAAACCTATGTAAAAAGTTACCTTCAGGACTTTTTTTTTTTAAATATGTATGTCATGAGGGTATATTACTGTCACTTTTCTAAATAAAGGTTTGTAATTATTGTTCTAGTAGAAAAAAAAACTCTAAACGGAAAAAAAATACACCTTTATTTCCAAATAAAATATTATCGCCAGACCATGTACTAGGGACACAGTTTAAACGTAATAACTGGGACAAATGGGCAAATAAAATGCGTATGTTTTATCAACACTAGCACATTTTATTTTTAAACTACAATGGCTGAAAGCTAAGAAATTGTGAATTTTTTTTTTTTTAGTCACCCCCCCCCCCCCCCCCCCCCCCTTCTTCCCTGCAAAATGCATATAAAATAAAATAATTCTTAGCAAAAAGTACTGCCCAGAGAAAGCCTAGTTTGACCCGCAAAAAGTAATATCTAGATCATTTCTATGTGATAAGTTATTGGCGTATTAAAATTGCTCTGGTTTTGAAGGGGAAGAAAACCTGTGGTAGGGAAATTGCTAAAATTACATGCAGACTGTGCATGGAAATTTTACTTGGCGTTATGCAAACTACACAGAGTGAAAATAGATTTGCACAGCACTGATCTAGGTTTATGGCATTTTTAAAAAAATGTAGTTTACTTTTTAGCAAATGCTGATTTTTTTCCCCCCACTCTTTTGTGTTTTCAACAGTGTTTGAATAGTAATCTCCATCTCCTCACAAGTCTCCAAATACCATCCAAACCGCAAACTCCACTCTGCACTGGACATTTTTGTTTCCTCCCCTAGAATCACCTTTTCCATTTATGTATTCAGAATTTCTCACAGCCTCATCCCTCCTCTGGAATTCACTTCCTAACACATCTGCCATGCTCTAAACCTTATCTCCCTGATGTTGCACTCAGTCTCTGATATCCTTATTCTCTTTTAACCTCTTGAGGACTGCAGGGTTAAACCCCCTAGTGACCAGGCCATTTTTAGTAAAATTGGCCACTGCAGCTTTAAGGCCAAGCTGCAGGGCCGCACAACACAGCACACAAGTGATCCCCCCCCCCTTTCTCCCCACCAACAGAGATCTCCGTTGGTGGGGTCTGATCGCTCCCCCCTTGTTTATTTTTTTAATAAATATTATTGTTTTTTTTTTTTTTTATAAAAGTGCTGTCTCTTTAATTTTCTTCCCTCCCTCCCTCCCCACAGCCAGCCAATTACGGCGATCGGCTGTCATAGGCTTCTGCCTATGAGAGCTGATCGCTCTCTTGTCCTCCAGGGGGACAGCCGTGTCACACGACTGTCCCCAGTGCAGCGCTGCTGCTGATCGCAGCGCTGCACAGTGTAAATAGACGGTGTGATCGCCGTCTAACAGTCTCCCGAGCGGCAATAGCCACTCGGAGACTGAAGAGGGGGCGGAGCTCCACCCTCCGTGCATGAGATGCGCGTGCAGTGTTCGCGCGATCTCATGCAAATTACAGCCCCAGGACTTTACGCCAATCGGTGTTAGGCGGTCCTGGGGCTGCCGCCACGGCCACGTCCATCGGCGTGACGCGGTTGGAAACAGGTTAATGCTGGCTGCTGACTATATATGAGGACAAGTCTAGGATAATTTTCAACCAGGTTAGCCGCACCAGACGTCCATACACAGGCAATCCAAATTGAATGACCTTAAAAATAAAAACACAGCAAGAGGTACCGTATGCTCTCATAGTGAGTACTGCCTCCACAGTTCACCCTTGTGCAAAACACACACTGTGCGAGGGAATAACTACCACCATTGGTGAGGGGATTGACACAATCCCCCTTTCATCCCCTGCTCACCGGATAATTTCTTTGAGCTTTGCATAACACTCTCAGCGTTGTTCTCCAGCATCTATAAAAAGCATGTAACTTTCATAGTGTAAAACAGTTTTAATATGCACCCAAATGGCCCCAAATAAAAACTGTGTACATAGGTATACTTGAACAATTGCATATAACAATACCACTCTACTCCGGTCCCAGTCACCTCTCACATGTCCCAGTTCGGCAGTACTAAGAAGTTAATTAGCGTGCGTCCTCCTGGATCCACCCTACGCGCGTTTCGTCACGTGATTTGTGACTCATCAGGGGCTCCTGACAACTTATGCCTGCTGACATTGTACTGATAGTGCCTTAGTGACAGAGGCACTGTATTCCTTGCTTGCAGCACCTAAATAAAAAGCCTTGCATATTTAAATCATGTTATATTAAATAGTGCCAGATCTTACTGGGGATTAACGTGGTCTCCTTATTTCCTAAAATTACCTGAAACATCAGACTTGCTTTATTAATGCATCAAGTCAGCTGTAAGAAATGTAGTGAGAAGTATGCAGGGCCAATTAGGACACCCACCCATATGATTATACAGTCATTTGTTAATACCAGGATTTTCATAATACCTCAGACTCTTAAAAATCAGTTTTTAAATGCTCCCAATTGATTTCTGTTTTTGTTGCAATTCATTCAAAAATATAGCTGGCAGATTAGATAAGGTTAGTTTCTATGGGATCTCAATGTAATAAAGCATGGAAGAGAACAATCAAATCAATTATTTAACCTCCTTGCCTGTTATCCCGAGCTCAGCTCGGGGTAACCTGCGTAAGAGGATTTCTCAGGCCCTGTTGGGCCGATTTTCAAAAATTTTTTCCTGCACGCAGCTAGCACTTTGCTAGCTGCGTGCAGTTTCTGATCGCCGCCGATTCAACGCTACCCGCCGCGCCGCCCCCCCCCCCCCCTCCAGACCCCTTGTGCAGCCTGGCCAATCAGTGCCAGGCAGCGCTGAGGGGTGGATCGGGATTCCCTCTGACGTCCCGACGTCCATGGGGAAGCCCAGCAGGAAATCCCGTTCTGAATGGGATTTCCTGCTTACTCTGATCGCGATCAGAGTGGATAGGGAGATGTCGCTTGTCAGCGGCTATCATGTAGCGAGCCCTCGGCTCGCTACATTATTTAAAAAAAAAAAAAAGTTCTGCACTGCCCCCTTGCCGCCAGAATTGTAACGGCAAGGGGGTTAATTAATAGTGGTGATTATCAGTTTATCCAGCACGCTTTCATCCGAAATACTGGATTAGATCAAATAAACATATTTTACCTTCTGAAATATATTGTTCCTGTGATATTTTTTTAAAATTATAACAACATTTTTAAGGAAAAATGAATGCTTCCATAGTCCAGCTTTAATAGTTAACTGAGCAGACTGGTATCCACAGGCAGTAGGTCAGCCTTGTAAATCACATTTGCAGCAAATCTAAAGCCTGGTACTCCCTTTTTCACGTTTGCTGTTGTAAATGAGTGCTGTTCAGACATGCTGCTCTGCTTTCAGAGAGGGACTAGAGAAGATGTGCAGGTGGCACCCCGCTGCAGGAATAAGTGAAAGTAATCCAACCTAGTGGTTTACTGAAGAGGAGGATCAGAAATCATTCTGGCTGTGTACATAGCTCAAAATTGAGGAGATGACTCTCCACTTCACTAATTAAAATGCAAAGGCTTCTTAATATTTGAAATGTGTTTCTTATTGGATCCCACTGGAAATGTGACATAATTATTTTGAATGCATGCCTTCAATAACGTTTAAATCATAAGGTGTTGTATCTAAGTTTCTATCATCGTTGTTGCCATCTTCTGAGATGAGCATTTTCAGTGACTATGGTATCCTGATGGTATTCTCATTTGACCAAACATACAGGTGTGGAGAAAGACTTTCATGTATCAATTGGATGTGAGACATTTTGTTATTGTGTTGGAGTCCCACCTTTTCCTACAAAGCCCCTCGTCTTCCCTCTTGGCCCCACCTTGTTTGTCATCAGCTGCAGAGCTGGTTCTGAATGCCTCGGCAGCAGTTCACATGTAACCACATCTATATCCTACCCAGCTTGTACTTGACTCAAATCCCTCTGGTAGCTTCTGCTTCTGTTTATCTACCCCTAATAAAAAACCTAATTGAAGTTCCTCTGTTTCTATAGGATTACTAGGGACTGGATTCATGTTAATGATTGTGTTGTGAATGGCTTATTACTCACAGTTACAAATCAAGACCATACATTTGAAATACATGAAAACATTTGTGGTTTTTCTGTTTGTGTACAAATATGTTATCCCTTGTTTGTTGAAATATCTGTAGAAATCTCATATTTGGAATGAGTCAGACATTGTCGTAGTGTTTGTGCCAGAGATATCCTTGGTAACCATGTTTAATAGACATGCAAATAGAATTTTACATTAGTGGTGTTTCTGAAAGCCGCTATTGGGATGTGATTTATACTAAGTAACAAGCATGAACTTCGAAAAACCTAAAAAGATGACCTTTAAATTGGGTTAGCGTTAATTATTTCTCATCAAAGAATATCTGCTTTGTGCTTTATCTTTTCCAGGGGATGTGGTAGCTTCTGATGTGAAATAGTTTGTTCCTGAAACAATGGTCTGATAAGTGCCACTACTTGCATTGAGATTTAGCACTTTGCATTTTATTGTATCATTAATTGTGGTGCCCCAGGAAAATTATGGGTCATTTACAAGGTGTTGCACCAAAATTGTCGCTGTCAAATTGCTACATTCAAATTTATGTTCTTGATTTTTAATTTAATGAAGTTTAGCTATTGCAGTAAGCTTGTGGCCATTAGAGGGAAAAGTATTTGGGTTGTCATCAAGGTCATGGCATCAAGACAGAAGTCCGTCAAGCAGTGCCCATATAACATTGTCTGCTTGCCTGAACATTTTCTTTGATGTTCTTCCTACATCAACAAATGCCCACTTCATGTAGATGTGTACAAAGCCACACATTATTCACTGTGCATTATTCAGTGTGCTTATTTTCATGAGAGAAGATATTGACTAATGAGACTCTGATAATGAACACATTGACAGAAGTTATTAAATAATGTTCTGACCCAATCTGATTGGAAAGCACACGTAATAACATAATCCAGATGCTGAAGTTACAGAGCTGTTGAAATTAAGATATTGCATCACTTGTGTATTTCTAAATTTATATGGGGGAGTAAGGCATTCAATTACACAATGTCCCTCACATTTCTAGTCAAATTCCTTAAAGTTGACCTGAACTGAGTAAAATTATTTAAAATAAACACACAATGTACTTGCAAATGAATCATACTTACCTCGCCATCAGTTTCTCTCAGAAGCTCACCATTTTTTTTCTTAAAACGGTTCATCCCATTTCTGATAAAATTTTGTCAGTACTGAACTATATCAGTTGTTGTCAGTTATAACTGAAAGGACAACTGATGAGCAAGGTAGTGTCCATGTTTCCCTATGATTCAAGGGGTGATATTACAGTTTAACAGTGTGCTGACCAGGAAGCTGTTATGAGGTAATGACCATTTTCAAAATGAAGGTCAGAAAATTATGTTGATCACAGTGGACAAACAAGACGCAGGAGAGGAGAAAGAGGTTGATGAGTAGGCTACACGGGAGGCAAGTATGACCTTTGCAAGTTTATTTTGACTTTTACTTTTTAGTTCAGGTTTTCTTTAAAGCAAATCTTAATTAAACTTTATTTTATTTGAGCTCATCTCTCCCTTGTATTCACAACCTATATTGCATTAGTTTAATAATACACAATGTCCTCTCACATTGCTGGCAGAGCCGCAGAATCTGAGGTTTCTCAATCAAGACTTATGAGTTTCTGTAAGCAAAAAATTGTTACCCATTCCTCTGTATGCTTCTCTGCCCTAAGTTGATTTACTTTATCAACACCTGTGGCCTGGCTGTCCTGCTGATCGTCCGCCTCTAAGGGCCCGTTCACACTGCACGCGTTTCCAGCCGCGTTTTGGAAACGCGTGCAGATGGCCGATACGCACGACATCAGACATTGCATAGAGTGCAATGTCTGATGTTCACACTGCATGCGTTCCGGACCTGTGCGGTCCGGGAACGCATGCTGCACGCAGATTTTGCTAAAACGCGTGGCTGTCCCATTCACTTTTCAGTGATGGGATCAGCCACGCAACGCACACAAACGCGGATGGCCATGCGTTCGTACGCGTTGCGGTCCGCACGCATGGCCATCCGCATTTGTGATCTGAACGGGCCCTAATACTTTTAGCCATAGAGTCTGAGCTAGCATGCAGCAGGTCAGGGGTTTCTGACTGAAGTCTGAATGAATTAGCTGCATGCTTGTTTCAGATGTGTAATCCAGATACTACTTCAGCCAAAGAAGCAGGACTGTCAGGCAACTGGTTTTGTTTTAAAAGGAAATAAATATGGCAGCCTCCATATCCCTCTCAAGTTCATGTGTCCTTTAGTAGACTGCTAAGTCTTTGCAGTGCTGCTCTAAAGCTGCACTGGCTCTTTCCCTAACACACATACGTGTCACACCATCGAGCTATAGAATCCCGTACCAGAAGTCCAACATCATAGTTATTGCAGTAACATGCCATCTAATGGACAATGTTAAGAAAAGTAATGCAGGAATAAAGGCCCTTACTCACGTGAGTGCTTTGGAAAATGGAAATGCCAATTCAACGCACGGCATTTCCGTTTTTATGCGATTTACAGCAATGCGTTTGGGATTCTGTTCACTACAATGCGTGGAAATCTCAGTGCATTTGTTCATTTTTCTTTTTTGAGTTGGCAACCATGCGCTATACCGCGGTGAATCGCAATGCATTAAAAAGGCACATCAGACGTTGCAATCTATGCACGTCTGATGCCCCTGCCAATCTGAAGATGCATTGAAAATCATGCTATGTGGTAAAGTGGCCTTAGTTACACATTTTTGAGTTATCCACCCATACAGTGCACTGGAAGATCACTGGCAGCTACTGACAAAGAATGATTGCAGTTGCAGGCATATATTTTGTTTTTTTTTAGCATTATTGAAATCTTTTTTTTGAGTGAGCAATATACAGTGGATAATTTTATTTTTGACTGGATTTTGGTTTTTTTACAAAATAGAAATACATAGTGACCGCTGTAGAAACCGAAAGTAACTGGCTTCGTTAACATACTTTCTGCCTGGAAACTTCTAAAGCGAGCATTTCTGATTAGTTTGTATTCATGCTGTGAATGATTTATGGACAATGTAGCTTGAAGATGAGTATCTATTGTGCATAGAGTATGGGCTGTTTTGCCTTTGAAAATCTACCCAGGATACCTTTGAAGTCATGCAGTGTTTGCATGTCAAAAGGTGCTGACAGATTCTCTAATTCTGTATTTTAAGGTAGTGGCTGCAGTGACACATAAGACACATCCATGTCATGACTAATAACTAATGGTGGCAGTGGATGCCCACTTCACTATCCCCATCTCCCCCACTACCTCTCTGTAAAGTCACAACTGTTTTAAAACACTTATGCAATTTGATTGGAATGGAGACTTGGCATATCAGAGAGAATAATCTAATTACTATGAAGTCAGTTCAGCAGCTCCTTTTGTGTCCCATGATTAAATAAGTGGGAAAATGGCTTGAAAATTAGGTGCTAGAACGACCCAATTACATTCTGTAGCTTTTTGTATTCAATTTCATAAACAATTTTGCTCTTCGCTGGTTAATCAGTGAATGCCTTTTTTGCCCGTTTGAAAAGCACTTTTGAAATTATAATGCAATTAAATTGTGTGTGGATGTTCTGGCACAGCAAGTGTGAAAGCTGAGGGGTTGGCAGGCCGCCATGTTGTACCTTGACAGTAATGAGTTCCTGAGCTGCCAGCTTGCAAGTGTCATTCATAATATTGTCCATGCTGGGTTACTATAAAGTTCAGCCACATTAAACTGTCCTGTGCTAACAGAACACATGATTGCACTGCATTTTTCATGTATCTGCTGTGTGTCAAATCCACTGAGTTAAAATGTAACTCGATTTCCCAAAAACAAAACAGAAAAAGAAAACAAATATCACCACCAGTTGAGTTGTAGGCATGTCAAGGTATTTAGCAAATTGTATTACAGATACATGTTCCTGTTGGGGATGTGTGGATAGAAGCTATTGCATTGGTTTTGTGACAGAAAATGGTAAGTGGGAGGATCTGCCTGCCATAATGCAATGTTCAATCACAAGGTTGCTGGTCCTTTTGGTCTTCTAAAACAACCTGATGTGGTATCTCTCTTTACATGTTCTCCTGCTTGAATGTGTTCATGTTGTATGAATGCAACTCCATCATAGCAACAATGATGGAAAGAGATGGAAATTTGGTTGGGTATAGGTCATCTATAAGCTGTGTATATCAGGTGAGTAATAAGAGGCTTAAATCCAAACTGCCTTCTGTTGCAACATATCAGCTTTTTCTTCAAGAGCTTAAAGAGACACTGATGTCTCGTTTTTTACCACTTTTTTTATTTAATCCTGTTAAAGGGATACTGTAGGGGGGTCGGGGGAAAATGAGTTGAAGTTACCCGGGGCTTCTAATGGTCCCCCGCAGGCATCGTGTGCCTGTGCAGCCACTCACCGATGCTCCGGCCCCACCTCCGGTTCACTTCTGGAATTTCAGGCTTTAAAGTCGGAAAACCACTGCGCCTGCGTTGCCGTATCCTCACTCCCGCTGATGGCACCAGGAGCATACTGCGCAGGCCCAGTATGGTCTGGGCCTGCGCCGTGCGCTCCTGGTCACATCAGAGGAGGCGAGGACACAGCAATGCAGGCGCAGTGGTTTTCCGACTTTAACCATTTACCGCCATCCTAACGTATTAAAACGTCATGCTTACCTCTATTAACAGCAACATGACGTTTTAATACGTCGCGCATTCCCGCCGCTGCTACCGCCGTGTGTCCGCCGCTACCGCCGCCATTACCGTCGGGATCCCGTGCTGGGCGATTGGGGAAGAGGACTGAACAGTCCTCTACCCAATCGCAGTGCCTGGAGTGAATGGACGTGACCGCGAACAGCGGCTACGTCCATTCACATAAACAGGAAATGTAACAGTTTAATAAAGTGTGTAAAAAAAAAAAAAAAAAAAGTGAACACGTCCTATGAGTGTTCACCAGCGCCATCTTGTGGCCAAAAAGTATATTACACTTACAAAATACATACATTTTCAAGTATATACACATCATTAATAAAATTACACTTCCAACCCTCCCCCCCAAAAAAAACACTTGTAAAAAAAAAATCAGCTTAAAAAAAATAAATAAATAGTTGCCTTAGGGACTCAGCTTTTTTTATTCTATATTTTATGGGGGGAAATTAATTTTAATTTATTACATAGGGGCTTGTAATTATGGCCAGAACAAACAGAAAAATAACCACTTATATTTCAAAATAATATACTGTCGCCATACATTGTGGTAGGGACATAATCTAAACGGTTTAATTATCGGGACCACTGGGCAAATAAAACGTGTTTGTTTTATCCACAGGAGAATGTTTAATTTTAAAACTATAAAGGCTGAACACTGAGAAATAATGATTTTTTTTCTTTTTTTTTCTGTTTTTCTCATTAAAATGCATTTAGAATAAAAAAATTCTTAGCAAAATGTACTATCCACAGAAAGCCTAATTGGTGGCGAAAAAAACGAGGTATAGATCATTTTCTTGTGATAAGTAGTAATAAAGTTATTAGGGAATAAAAGGGAGGAGCGCTGACAACTGAAAATTGCTCTGGTCCGTTAGGATAAAAACCCTTGGGGGTGAACTGGTTAAAGCCTGAAAATCCAGAAGTGAACCGGGGCCGGAGCATCGGTGAGTGGCTGCACAGGCACAGGATGCCTGCAGGGGACCATTAGAAGCCCCGGGTAACTTCAAATCATTTTCCTCCGACCCCCTACAGTATTCCTTTAAGCATCATCATCCAAGTAAATGTGCTGCATTCCCGCGGCAAAACGAGTGTTATAAGGCAGAGAAATCGACCTGCAAAGTTTCACGACTTGGAGAGGCTGAGCTTTGTGCTGTAGCACTGCCTCTCCGCAATCATTATCTGCGGATCTCCCCGGCCCTCTTGGTGAAAGAAGGATGAGAGGGGCGGGGAAAGGCCGCAGAGACTGACTGGAGTAGAGGCAGAGCTACAGAGTAAAGTTCTGGCTCTATACGGAAATAGAAGCTTCAGAGCCCCGAAACTTTGCTGGGCTATTTCTATGCTTTATAACCCTCGTTTTGCTGCGGGAATGTGGCGAATTTGCTTGGATTATGATGCTCAACAGGATTAAATTAAAAAAATGGTAAAAAAACAAGACTTCAGAGTCTCTTTAATGCCCCTTTTGGGCTTATTTACACTTCAGTGCTGAATTTAGGAAAACAATCTCAAACTTCTATTAAACTGAACATTGTTACTAACATGTATCAGTGCTCTGCATGATATATACATATGTATTATATATATATATATATATATATATATATATATATATATATATATATATATATATATATATATATATGTATATAATTTTAATGGCATCAAAAATATGATTGGCCAATCACTGACCAATTTTACCACCTCCATGTGGTGTAAAGTAGAAAGGTATTGAATACTAAGAGCAAATTGTGTAAACCCTCATACTACATAGAGGTGATTAAATTAGTCAGTCATTGGCCAATAATAATGGAAGGGTGTACTAGGTTTTAAAGCCTGGTACACGCGTTCAATTACGATTGGCCAATCGCTGACCTATTTTACCACCTCCATGTAAAGTGAGGGTTTACCTACAATATCTGCTCACAGTTTTGAATATCTGTTGTCCCAACCGCATACTATATGGAGGTGGTAAGATTGGTCAGGCTTATCCCCCATCTGTGCCCAATCCATCTAACCACACCCCTGAATAAATAATAAACCTCTATGGTTATACCTCCAACCTCCATATGGTTATTCCCATGAAACATAGGTTGCTGCAAGAGAAACACCTGCTGCTAACTCCACCACATGTTTGACTGATAAGTCAACTAAATGTTATCAAGTCTATGGGCCTGATTCACAAAGTGGTGCAAAGTGTTTGCACGCCTGTGAAAAGCCCTTTATCACGAGTTTAGGCGTGATAAAATGAAACTCGCGCGAAATTCCGCGCGCAAGGTTTTGCGCGCGCAATCGCCCGGCGCACGGTGCAGTTTGCGCGATGTGCCCATTAAACCCTATGGGCGCTGCACGCGGAATTGCGCGATTGCGGGCGCAAAACTTTGCGCGCGGGACTTTGCGCGCGATAAAGAGCAAAAGCGGTGCTAACTCAGCAGTGCACGGCTTATCACGCCTAAAGTCTTTTAGGCGTGATAACTGAGTTATCACCGCTTTGTGAATCAGGCCCCATATCTTTGTAAGCCATGGTCCATCCTGGCTTGTACCACATCTGTAGTGGTGTGACTTGCACCCGCTAGTATTTTCCTCCTTTTTATTCCTCTGCATTGTTACTTTGCTATTCCCCATTAGTTTCCTCTACATAGCAGCAGCCTGAAAGAGATTTATAGTAACTATACTTATAAACAACAGGGCTGTAATGGGATGGTGTTTAGCCCTGACCAATCTATGCTGTATGTGTGCCAAGAAAACCTGAGCTTGGATCTTACCAGGGGAAGTAACATCAAAGGGAGAGGGAGACAGCAGCACTTCAATGGCTTAGCAATATATCTGAAGAGGAAATTAACCCCCTGTTGTTGAAAGTGCATCTGTACACAGACAGACTGTCAGGACAAGTTGCAGTCTTTCATGTTTACTGAAACCAGCTTCTGCTCAATCTCTTGTTTTCAGCAAGAATTTTAATCAGAGCTTTTTACAGAGGGATGTCCCTTCAGATACACACTTTTAGAACTGTCTTACTGATTTATGAGAAGACTCAGCACATACACGTGTATATGAATACAGGACATAGGAAGCATACTTATCTGACATATTTCTCATGCAGTAATTGAGTGTGCTGTATAGGTGTGCCAGGTCGACTGCCAGCTCTGCCTTCTTTTTTACATAGGAGTTCTAATAGGCGGCTTTCAGTCTTCTCTGTGAAATCCATCTCAACCATTTACTAAACCACTTCAGGAACCATGGCACCAGTCTTGAACTGTAGGATAAAATGTATACAGTAGAAGGAAGCTTCTTTTTTTTTTCTTTTAGACTAAGATCATGTTTGGCAACTAGGTAGATGCAAAGTTAGTGATTTTTTTCCCCTTATACTGTAATAACAATATATTTTCATTTCATAAAATAGATTTTGAGGGCAGTATGTGATACAACCCTTATTTGCGTTATGTGTAATTTTTTCAAGTATTCACCTGATGAAGGGAAGTTATACTTTTGAATCTTAATCCTTATGGGCCCTTTCACACTGGCGCGGTGCGTTTCGGCAAATTGTCGCACTGCTACCGCAGCCTAATGATACCCTATGGGGATTCCCACTATGCGGTATTCTGTGCCGGAAGTCAGAGATGTAACGATAGAGCATACCTACGTTACAGCGCGGCTCCTGCTGTGACCTGCCGGGATGTGCGTTAGGCCGGAATTTAGTCTATGTTGACTTATGCTTCGTTAAAGAAGTTGGCGTTGCGTGAGACAAGGAACACTGTGTACTAACGCAGTGTTCCCTGAAAGCCTATTTTTAGCGGTGCGATGTGGTGCAACGGGCGTGACGCACTGCATCCCTAACGCCAATATACAGAGAATTTTTAAGGTTTCTTGTACCAGTTACACCAGCAAAAATGGCCACATCTGCAGAAATAATGTCCATTTATTTAGGCCCTAGAATGCTGTTCATGTATGTTCCTGCCTGTGAAGCCATTTTGTATCAGCACTCTGGGAGTGTTCTTGATTAAAGGCTCGACTGTACTTGTCAGTTTTTCTGTTCATTTTCTGCACAGGAAAACCCCAATCAATGTGAATCAATGGGCTAATTCACACTTGAATTCGTGTTTTACATGCAGAAAAACAGTTGACAGCAATGCAAAACTGACCAACAATTCATTCAGAAAATCTGACGAGTGGAGACGGGCCCTCAGTACCTGTAGGCTCAGGCACTCCATTGTTGGTAAAAGGGAAGTAAAGCCAGCTCTAGCTCCTCCCTCATCACTCTAGTGAGGAGATGAATGGGATTCTCTTACCTGCTCTTTCACCAGTCATGGAGATTTGAGACTATAACACAAGACACTTCTACACCACTTTTCAGCTATATGTAGGTACAGTATGACCCAATCCAATTCCCATTTTCTCCTAAGTTTTCTCCTAGGAGTTCATTTTTCATCTTCTGTTTAAATAACGTTTCAGCACTCTGTAATGAAAAAACTGCCAAAAAGTAGGTGAAAAAGTACTGTCAAAATTATTCTGAGTATTTTCTTTCTTGCTGGTGGCTTAAACGGCCATTAAAATTGTTATCAAATTGATAAGATGTAATGAATAAAATACAACTGTTAAAAAAAATTGATAAGAAGTGAAAATTCACCTAGAAGAAAACTTAGATAAAGTGAAGTGGACTGTGGTCACAGGGTGGGAACAATTCATAAGGGGTTTATTGTTGTCTTTATTCCTGTATAAACATTCTTCTCCTTTCCTGTCCAAGAGCAGGAGATGGGTGGAAATAAGCCTAATAAAATCACAAATGATAGGTAAAAAAAAAAAAAAAAAAAACCCTGACAGAGGTTCTAACCCATTCCCACTCAATCTATAAGAAAACATTTGTATACTGTAGTTTTACATAGAGTACACAGCACTATGGAATCTAACCTGTGGGCAGATATTGAAGGCTCTTTAGCTATGAGTGCAAAGCATAGATTTTCTCTATGGGTGATGCTTTAGGAGATAGTTTGGCCTCTTTAAGACAGACAGCTGAACTGTGTGGTTTTCGGGCGGTTCAGCCTCCGATCTCCCAGCTACTAGTTGCCTCTTTCAAATAGCTGTGTGAACAAAGCCTAAGGAGTGCCTTGTCATGACAACAATATCCCCAGCCACCTTCATTGGGTAGTATCTCCTCCTTCATACTGGTACATAACTTATATAGGCTTTGCTATCACAGTAGTAGCAACATTTCTGTTACCGAGAAAAATATATATTGCATGCAACAATGTGATACAATTTCTAGACCTTGTGACTAGTATTATTTTAATCTTCTGCTCACAGTGTGGCCTGCAATACATTATGGAATGCTGTGTTTCCAGCATCTTTAGCAGCCAAGGGGCTAATTGAAGGTCTCTCTATCTCTTCTCTAAACACACATCTGTCAAAATAACGTGAAAGCAAAATACGTTTTGTTCTTTTCTGAATGACTGTGTAAAGGGCCACCTATTGTGTCCTTGAGATCGGGGTTGTTTCTCTGGTGCAAGGATAGATTCATACAATAATAGCTGGATTTATGTTTGTTCTGAAAGCTTTGCTTTTAAGAGGATGTTGGTCTTGGTTTTCTGTATATTTGATAAAGGCCACCCAGATATCAAATTTAAATTATTAATTGATTAAGCCCTAACCAGCATATCTTTTATGATGAGGGGCAAATTTGTGCCAAAAAGGTAATTACCAAGACATGCCTCTTTTTGTTCTACTTCTAATCCTTTACATCATTGTAATCACTATTTTATGTGTTACACAGTTATAAAGTGCCAATGCATTTTTTTACTGCAGCACTTAACTTAGAAATTGTAATATTTTTTCTCACAGGACTCAAAGTCTAATGCCCTTACCATACTGTAGAGCTGGTTTTATGTGAATCGGCTTAATCTAATAGGATGTCTTTGGGTTGTATGAAGGAAGCAAAACACCCAGGAGAAACACGCATAAGCACAGATAGTGTCCCTGATGGGAATTACCCCCCTTACCAGTAATCCCGAGTCGGGCTCAGGATGGAAATCCACAGCTCAGAGCGGTGACCCCGAGCTGAATACATGGGAGGTGTGTAATGTGCGGGGCTGCAGATCTATCTAGCTGTATGATTTTTAGGGTCTAAAAGCGTGTGAAAAAATTGCGCCGCTTTCAAACACTAAATCCGGAAATAATCATACCGCCAGGGAGGAAATCCAAATCCACATCCACAGCAAAGCATGAGTGGCAGCCACCATACTGTACTAATATTTGTTGGTAGGCATTGGTGAATTTTTTTTCTGGTCTATTTTGTTTCTTGAAGATACTAAGATTCTACCATAGAAGTATGAACTCGTGTATGTCCTATAGGATATAACAAAAGGCACTCTGTTTCTGCTGTGTTCCACTTCTGGTAGTGTGAGTTCTTAGTCATATTTTTGTAATGCCCACAGAAGTGATGTGGAATTTGAAATCTGAGAAGAATTATCTCGGCAGTATTCATATTCACTATTAGTATTGACTGGAGGGATATGTACAAATGCTGTCAATTGTGGAATAGGTACTTTGCCGCTTATTATATACCCGAGGAAAGTGTTTGGTAGAGATGGGTGTTCCCTGTTTGGGGCTCATGCCCTTTTGTATGTAGTTTGGGAATGCTTTGCCATGATTGTGAGCAGTGTTTGCAAACTAAAAAGCTTAAATTCTTTGGAATCCTTGGAGAAGCTCTGACTGCAAACTCAGTAACGATGAAAGCCAGGAACCGTGAGAGCCAAAGCTTACGTTACCATGTGAAACTGCTACAGAAGCACAGGATTTCCACTAGACTTTAAAAAAATCTGAAAAAAAGGCAAGGTATTCCCAACATTAACAACATACTTTATCATTTTTAACTCTATTGTGGAAATCTGCAGGACCTGCTTCTATTGGATTTCTTGTATATGTCAGCCCAGATTCCTGGAAAGTTGGGGGCAGGTGAAGTAAACACACAGCTGCAGGTACTGATTTGAAAGCAATGTTTTTATGTGGTTAATTTAAAGGAATCCTATAACTTCACTGTCTTTCCATTGTCAGTTTGCAGTTAGTTTATACTCTGGCTAAATTTACCTTGTATATTTTTTTTTAGCTGGCAAAATGTATATTGCTAGCTTTACAATATTTTTATTACCAGTAGTCATTTTAGCTGAATATGTGATATGAAAGCTTGGAAAGAGATCAAAAACCTGGAATAATTTGGTGTCCATTGTTTGCCTAGCCTTGTTGTACTGCCAATGATTTAATAAAGCTGTTTTACTGCATTTATCCAGAGCCACTCTTCCATAAATGTAATAAATTCACCTCTCTAGTTTGTGCTCTGAGTTGTAACCTGGAGTATTTGTGATTGCTGGGGTTCCTGTATGGCTACAGAAAATTAACTTTCAGGAGGACTGTTTCAAAGTGCAGTCTCAGATTGGCAACGTTTGGGGTCCATAATTATTTTTTTCAGCAACATATTTTTGTCTGTAATTTTAGAAGCTCTGCATATGCAATGCGCAATGGACTAGATCCCAGAAACCCTGCATTATTTAACTCTGTTATCAGTTAGCCATTAAAAGGTATTAGTTTTACAAGTTTTTATTTTTTCTCCCTGCATATGCAATGTCAAAGCAATCCATGGATATTATTTTCTTGCAAGAATAGCAATAAACTACAGCATTTGAAAGCTCCACTATTAATTGTGCCTTACCCTATGCTGTTTTTTGGTAAATAATAAAGACTATGGCCCAGTGCACTATGGCCCAGTGCACACCAAAACCACTAGCAGATCGTCAAAACGCGGTTAGTGGTTTTTGGAGCTGATTTCAGTGCGATTCTAGGCATGTTTAGAGACGTTTTCTAAACAGGTCTAGCGTTTTTGGGAGCATTTTGTGTAGCAGATTAATAATATTGTTACAGTAAAAGCTGTTACTGAACAGCTTCTGTAACAAAAACGCCTGGAAAACCGCTCTGATCTAGCGTTTTCCAGAGCCATTCACGTTTTTCCTATACTTTACGTTAAGGCAGAAACGCTTCTGCAAACCACGAACGTGCAGCAGGACCCATGTTTGCGGTTTGCTAAAAACCTCAAACCGCTGGTGTGCACCATCCCATTGAAATATATTAGCCAAGCGTTTTCACAGGCGGATATGGCTGGCGAATCGCTCCTAAAACCGCTCGGTGTGCACCATCCCATTGAAATATATTAGCCAAGCGTTTTCACAGGCGGATGCGGCTGGCGAATCGCTCCTAAAACCGCTCGGTGTGCACTGGGCCTAGGACGACCTTCACCACTTCACCAACTGGTGGAGCTCTGGGCTGTGATATGCTCCTAGTTCTGATTCAATTATTAATAACTAACCTCAACTTGGTCATACGAGTAGCATATGTTACAAATTAAACTGGGAAGTTAGAAATTATTAATACGGTATATTTTTATGAAGGTTAAAGTGGCAAAAAAGCACAAAACTTGCATAATAAACCTACCCCCAAGCGTTCTGTTGTGCGTGCCACTTTTTGTCTCTCTGATCTTTAGACGCTAAAATGTTGCATTTCTAATGTTTAAAGACAACCCGAGGTGTGTTTAAAAAATGTTATCTGCATACAGAGGCTGGATCTGCCTATACAGCCCAGCCTCTGTTGCTATCCCAAACCCCACTAAGGTCCCCCTGCACTCTGCAATCCCTCATAAATCACAGCCGTGCTGTGAGGCTGTGTTAACATCTGTAGTGTCAGTCTCGGCTTCTCCCCCGCCTCCTGCATAGCTCTGGTCTCTGCCCCCATCCCTTCCCTCCAATCAGCAGGGAGGGAAGGGATGCAGGCGGGGACCGGAATTCTGCAGGAGGCGGGGAGAGCAGCAGACTGACACTATAGAGATAAACACAGCCAGCTCTGACAAGCTGTTTGTCAGCAGCGTGGCTGTGATTTATGAGGAATTGCAGAGTGCAGGGGGACCTTAGGGGGGACTGGGCTGTATAGGCAGATCCAGCCTCTGTATGCAGATAACATTCTTCAAACCCACCTCTGGTTCTCTTTAACCTCTAAATCTAATTTCTCCTATTGCAAATAAATATTTACATTTTGGAGCGCCCCCTGCTGATCATTTTGCGCCAAGGAAGCATTCAAGCAAAGTCCTATATCTCCACCTAACAAGGAAAACACTGTCATAACGCACAATACATTTACCAGCGATCAATTTAATGTACTAGAAAATGTAACCTCTAAAGTACCACAGCAATGATGTCCATTTATCAATATAAGCAAGAAGTTTTAAATCAGGATGATACCATTTATTGGCTAACTACAAATGAATAAGAATAAACACTCTCGGCACTCTGTAGTTAGCCAATAAATGGTATCATCCTGATTTAAAACTTCTTGCTTTTACTGATGGCTAACACGGTACAATACCCTACTGCTACTATTATCAATATAAATAAAGTCTTAAAAACAACAAACTTACAGCTTACATGTACATAACAGTAAACATATTGGATCTAGAAAAAGTTTTTGTTTTGCCACAGTGAACAGTTGAGCTTAAAGCCTTAGATAACGATCCTTTGTGCACAAATACTTTTCATAGTATTAAACTGATGACATCCTACAGTCTCCTCACACTCCTACTATTACACTCTCCCAACGGTCTCCCAGGTGTTATGCCTACAGTGAGGGGCCCATATTGCGATGCTAGGGCTGACTTTATTTCCCACACAGCACCACTTTCCTAATGCCTGACAGCCAATAAATAGGGTGTAAGGGCTGTTTCACACCAAAAGAACTTTTCTGCCATTCTCTGATTGCTTTTGAAAAGGACTTGGTTAAAGTAATCATATGGGGTAATTCACACTGGAGTGATTCATTTTTTATAAAAATGCTCTACTGTAGCATGTAGCATTTTTGCAGCAATTGCGATTCTACAGAATGTATGATAAAGCAAAAACGCGCTGAAAATCACTTACAAATTGCTTGGCAAAAATTGCTATAGAAATAGACTGTGACTGCTAATAGACTATAAGAATACCAGACTTTTGAGTTACAAGGTTAGAGTACTATTACTAACTAAAGTTAGGTACAGATTTTTGTGCCCGGACCGCACAATGCCTTCCAATTGGTTTCAGCACACAGGCCATGCAAGCTTTGGTCGCAATCGGTGCGCAGAAACCGCTGGAATTTTGGCAGCAGACCGACTAGAAGGGAGCCTGTGAGTTACGGTAATTACAAATTACACACTATTTCAGGGTATAACTGCCACCACCTCTGTTACCATGGGACAGAGGAGCCCACTGACAGGCTGATTCTAGACCTACAAATAAAACGGTTAAAGACACTCTATTCTGTCTAGCTAGCAACAATAGTAGCGACTCTTCAGAAGTCAGGGTTCAGTTTGTGCGGCTGAATAGCAGGGTAGCAAAATAAACAAATGACGTTAGCGTTGTTTATTAAAAAGCAATATAAATAATGAATATATACAGAAAATTATTAAAATCAACAATTATAGAAACGTTAATAGCCAGTATGGAACTAAAAGGGAGAAAATACTTAGAGTTCATGGAAATATGTCCTTCTGGGAAAACTATCATAAAGTTCTTGGTTTCAGTTCAGTTCAGTAGCAAAGTCCAAACGAACCAGGTGCCAGCATGTCCTCAAGCTGGCAAGGATGTAATCAGGATGATGTTCAAAGTGGAGGACATTGATTTTGGGTCCTCTGCCATTCTTATACCCCTGATCCAGTAGGAGGGAGTGAGGGCGGGAACCTGAGATGAGTCCCCCCCCCTTCCCCTGGGGACCAAAAATCATATCTAACCATATATGGGCTCTATCTCACAGAACCGTACAGGTCAGGGCAGATTTACTAACATTTTCAGGTCCGTCCCGATTTACCCAGTACCCTGATACCAAACATTAGGGGTAGGACCCCTGTGGTATCATCAGGGCACTTTCGAACTGCCTAACTGGCAGCCCTTTCCTCAGAATGTTCTGAAACTTTTTCAGTACTAGTGCCAGGCAAGGCCCTGCATGCTCTGCGAGTTTGAAGGGCCTGCCAGCCTGGCAACACAGGAAATATGACACATATAGCAGTTTATGGAATATTCTATACATCTAGGAGTAACAGCAGGTCAGTTCTAGGTGAAGGTTCTTTGAAACTAGGACAGCAGGCTACGTGTCAGCTTCCCTGCTGTGATCGGGGTCAGGGAGTCTCACTCTCCTTCCTCTAAATTGGGTTCTGTCAAGCTACATATCTGATGGATGGGCCCTTAGCACAGCTGGGTGCCTGGGACACTTCTGCTGAAGCTTCCTGCCATTTGGTAAAAGGAGAAAAAAAAACCTGTCTTTTAAAAGAAGGAATGTCACTCTGTTGCTGCAATGACTGGGCAAATCTAACCAAGAAGCGATCAGAAAATTGACTGCGCAAATCTTCCCGATTCGCCTGCGTTTTTCTCATGGCTTTTCCGTGACAATCATCTCAAGTAAATTTCTTCCATCAGTATAGGTGTCCTCTCTGCCTTATTTAATTTGGTGCACCTCTTATTTCACTTGCTGTTTACTTAAGAATGAATTGTACACTCTGTTCTGCCTGCAGACTCTGATGTTGATCTTGCACTTTTGGTCCATTATATACTCAAGTATAAACTAAGGTTGTTTTTTTTGCTCCTAAACTGCCCTTCAGAGCAAAATCTCAGTTTATATTCTGGTAAAAGAAAAATCTTAGTGTCTAGTGGTTCCCTTTCCTTCTCCCATAGCTTATTTCCTGGCTTCTAGTGACCACTGGCCCTCTCCCATAACGGGTTCCTTGGTGTCTAGTGGCCACCCTCTTTCTCCCATAGTGTATACCATTGTGTTTAGCGGCCGCCCGCCCTCTCTCCCCATATCGCCCTGCAGAGGACGGTCAAGAAAGGCGGTGGAAAAGCATCTTACCTATCCAGGGCTAAACACATTGCATTGGGGTTTTTCGTGTCTTCCTTCGTGTCAGATTCTTAATCTAGTGTTTGTAGCTAACTACATGAGCTACAAACACTAGAGGGCGAGTCTGACATGTAGGAAGACATGGAAAACTAGTGCAGTGTGTCCAGCCCCAGATCAGGTATGCTGTTCCACTGCCTCTGCTGCCTGTGCTCTGCAAAAGGACGTGGGTAGTGAGGGTGAGCAGCCATAAGACACCAGAGAACATGCTATGGGACAGGGAGGGTGGCCACTAGACACCAGGTATGCTGCCCAGATCAGGTATGCTGTTCCACTGCCTCTGCTGCCTGTGCTCTGCAAGAGTACATGGATATTGAGGGTGAACAGCCATTAGAAACCAGAGAACATGCTATGGGAAAGGGAGGGCGGCCACTACAGTCCTGGCCAAAAGTTTTTTGAGACTGTCAAAAATATTGGAAATTAGAAAAGTTGGTACTTAAGTTTTTATAATAGCAATTTGCATATACTCCAGAACGTTATGAAGAGTGTTCAGATGAATTGCATAGTGCTTCTGTGTCATAAAAATTAACTGAATCCCAAAAAAACCTTTCCACTGCATTTCATTGCTGTCAATAAAGGACCTGCTGAGATCATTTCAGTAATCATCTTGTTAACTCAGGTGAGAATGTTGACGAGCACAAGGCTGGAGATCATTATGTCAGGCTGATTGGGTTAGAATGTCAGACTTGACATGTTAAAAGGAGGGTGATGCTTGAAATCATTGATCTTTCAATGTTAACCATGGTGACCAGCAAAGAAACGCATGCAGCCATCATTGCGTTGCATAAAAATGGCTTCACTGGCAAGGATATTGTGGCTACTAAGATTTCACCTAAATCAACAATTTGCGGTCCAAAGAACGAGAAGATGATGGGCATCTACTGCATAAAAACCCTTTATTGTGGTGGGTAGACACAGTGGTTACAGCAGTGGGGGGAAAACAAAGATGTCTTTGGTGCCAGTGCTTTTTCTCTTCATTTTTTGTATAAATCAACAATTTATAGGATCATCAAGAACTTCAAGGAAAGAGGTTCAATTCTTGTTAAGAAGGCTTCAGGGCATCCAAGAAAGTCCAGCAAGTGCCAGGATCGTCTCCTAAAGAGCATTTAGCTGCGGGATTGGAGTGCAACCAGTGCAGAGGTTGCTCAGGAATGGCAGCAGGCAGGTGTGAGCGCATCTGCACGCACAGTGAGGCGAAGACTTTTGGAAGATGGCCTGGTGTCAAGAAGGTCAGCAAAGAAGCCACTTCTCTCCCCAAAAAAAAAACATCAGAGACAGATTGATCTTCTGCAGAAAGTATGGTGAATGGACTGCTGAGGACTGGGGCAAAGTCATATTCTCCGATGAATCCCCTTTCCGATTGTTTGGGGCATCTGGAAAAAGGCTTGTCAGGAGAAGAAAAGGTTAGCGCTACCATCAGTCCTGTGTTATGCTAACAGTAAAGCACCCTGAGACCATTCATGTGTGGGGTTGCTTTTCATCCAAGGGAGTGGGCTCACTCACAATTTTGCCAAAAAAACAGCCATGAGTAAAGAATGATACCAAAACACCCTCCAACTGCAACTGAAGAACAATGCATTTTCCAGCACGATGTAGCACCGTGTCATAAGGCAAAAGTGATAACTAAGTGGCTCGGGGACCAAAACATTGAAATTTTGGGTCCATGGCCTGGAAACTCCACAGATCTTAATCCCATTGAGAACTTGTGGTCATTCCTCAAGAGGCGGGTGGACAAACAACCAACTAATTCTGAGAAACTCAAACAAGTGACTATGAAAGAATGGGTTGCTATCATTCAGGATTTGGCCCAGAGGTTGATTGAGAGCTTGCCTAGTCGAATTGCAGAGGTCCTGAAAAAGGGCCAACACTGCAAATATCGACTCTTTGCATAAATCTTATGTAACTGTCAATAAAAGCCTGTGAAGCATATGCAGTGCTTATAATTATATTTCAGTACATCACATAAACAACTGAAACAAAGAACTAAAAGCCGTTTAGCAGCAAACTTTGTGAAAACTAATATTGTTGTCTCAAAACTTTTGGCCAGGACTGTAGACAGTAAATATGCTGTATGGGGAAGAGGGGGGGGGGGGCATTAAATACCAGGTACACTTTGGGGGAAGGAGGGACCAGTAGACACTAGGTATGATGTATGGGGGGATCACTATACACCAGGTAAGCTCTATGGGAGAGGGTGTGTCGCTAGACACCATGGACCACTGGGGGAGAGAGGGGGGATCACTAGACACCAGTTACACTTTATGGGTGAGGGATGGGGCCAATATACTAAGGAAGCGATGTAGGGATGTGGATGTTAAGTGGCGGCCTGGGTTTCTACCCTTGGTTTATACTGGAGTCAACACATTTTCTGTAGGAAAAACTAAGTTTATATTCAAGTATATACAGAAAGTCAAGTATCTATATATCTTGTGTGTGTAAACTGTATGCAACTGTACTCATGATGGTGCTGGTGTTCTCATCATCAGCTTGGTTAAGTTGTAGTTTTGGCCATTAGTGGGCAGTGCCATATGCAATAGGCTTATTGTGCCAAAGTATACAGTGTCTTCATTTCTGTGATTTTTCTTTCTAATGCTCGTCAAGGTACCGGTATGTCTGTTTGTGTTCTCTGCTCCACACCGTAACTCAGTCCCAGCATCCCCAAATCTCTCTTGGCTTTGTAGCCCCTCTCATGTCCCTGCCCTGTTGGGTATCTGTAATGTAACCCCAGCTTGTAGGGCTTGATAATCGCAGAGTTCCCAGACCACCTGCAAATGCTGACATATTGGGGGCTGCATAGGGACACTTGCGGGTCGGGAAGATAAGCTTTGGGTAGCACTATGTGAATGTGGACTGGGGTGAAGACTGGACGTTCTATACATTTGTAATAATCAAGCTCAAGAACAACATTTTCTTTTAGTTTCGAGCAAGAGGTACTTTTGTGCACTTAGTAAAGCAATTTGATTTGATAATGCTCACATGTTTCATAGTGAGTTATTTGAAAAGTGGTGTTTAGTTATAGGGCCACTTTAAATGCTGTCTTGTCCATTATGTGGTGACCGCTGATATGTAATCAATGACATTATCGTTAAATTCCTGGATTGAGGCTGACACTGCTTCTTTGTATACCATGGACAATTCTTTATCACTGGACCAATAAATTATACATGTCCTGAATGCATTATACAGTTGACTTCCATCTAATCCAGTTAAGATGCTGAAATATTTCGCAGGCTTGGAGATTATTCACTATAGGTACAAAGAAGTAACCAGCTGTGTTGCGCGTTCATTAGCCTGCATTATGGGTACGCAGCGTACCATTTCTTACAAGTAACCTTTTAAGCAGTAGCCTGTTTTTCCTAACAGTTCAGATGGGCGTCTCTGTTATATGCAAGCTAGCTATACAGACTTGAATATTGTTTCTTAAATATTGTCTCTAAGCTCATAAGCTCTTTGGCGGATATGATAAAATATCTCGTACAATAAAGTATTGTTTTTAGAACAGTGTTATGACAAAATCAGCATGAGTCTTTTTTTGGGTTGGTAATAGAATTAGTTTAGTGCAATTGCAGCTTTAATTCCATGGCTACACTAAACAGTAGGCTCTGGTGGCGTAAAGGAGGTCAAATATGTGTTTAGGAGCTTAGCTGCATGCTTTGCTTAGCAAAACAAATCCTACGCTATCAGCATGTCTCACTTCCTTAGTCACATTCTAATGAACAGGACATGTGCATTTGTAGCTGTCTCCTTTGTTGGGCTTACAGCTTGTGGTAAGTAAGCCGCTTTGGTCTGTGAAGGGGAGTAAATGATTGGTTGTTTTCTACTATGATCACTTGGTAGAGGAATGCTGTCAACTGTCACTCATTGTAAGGGAATCATTGAGAACTAGGAAGAAGTCTCGCATAGTTTCATGTCCTCTGTCCTCTTTGAACTCAGACCTATTTCATCAGTTTCCTTAGTGCCATCGGCGAATGTAATGTCCTCGCTCTTTAGCTCAGAGAGTGCTAAACATATTGTTCAATGTACAATCTCTGAAGTGTCAGTCATTTGGCTTCTTTGATGATAGCAGATGTTCCTGTGAAGCTCGAGGTTCAAGCATTAAAATGAAGTTGTTCAGAATATAAAAGTACTAACTGCATCCATGCAACTATTTTTGATCTGTTCTTAAAGTGGTATCTTACATTTGTTCAGAAATTTTTAAAAAAATGTGTTCAGCTTTACCTAAATGCTAGTATTAATGCCACATCCTTTCAGACTGTATACCTTGATTCTGAATGCACAATCACCTAGCCCCACAATGTCTTCTCCACCATGATCCTAACACATGAGTTTCAGAATGTCCAGGTTACTGTTTCTCAGCCAGTTCAGGTGGTACAAAATAATTAACTGACCCCCTGCTTTGTAAGACCTCCAGCATGATTGCTCATGTAGGAAGTGGAAATGCTGGCGGTATCTGTACTAAAACAGTTTGTGCTTGTGGTCACTTTACCACTATGGTGGTGAAAGGCTGCATATTAATATGGGAGACAGTTCGAAGCAGGTTATTTTCGCTCTCAGCGCCGAGCACCCAAATTAGGCACCCCATAGCAGCAATGTAATGCTGCGTGGGGCGCATACAGGTAATAAGGGGCTTCTGCAGCTGCCAGACCCCGAATTATATCTCCCTCCAAGTTACGACAACTCGGAGGGGGAATATTATTTAACACCGCTGGGGAGTTTTGCAGCAGCTGGGAGAGCCGTCATTTGGCTCGCCCTGTACCCAACTTACCAGCGACGCATACATACGTACAGAAACCATTTCCCCTTCTGTGGAAAAGTCACAAAGCACCAGTTTTCTTTGGAGTAGGAGCATGTAACTCAACAAGTGACATTAAAGAGAACCTGAAGTGAATGGAAAACGGCTACCATCTCCATTACCTTTTAAACTATGCCACTTGCCTGGTTGTCATGCTGAGCTTCCGGCTTTGGTTTGAGTCACACACCTGCAACAAGCATACAGCTAGTGGAATCAGACCAGAGTCAAAGCATCTGATCTGCACGCTCATTCTGGACCAGTGATTAGAGGCAGAGCACCAGCACAGATCATACTCTGTGCCTCTAAAAGTTTCCCTGACTTTTTTTCCCCCCATATCCTTTTGTAATTTATTTAAGTATTTATATAGCGCCGACATATTACGCAGCGCTGTACAGAGCATATTGTCTTGTCACTAACTAACTGTCCCTCACAGGGGCTCACAATCTAGTCCCTACCATAGTCATATGTCTATGCATGTATCATGGAGTGCATGTATCATAGCCTAGGGACAATTTTTGGGGGGAAGCCAATTAACTTATCTGTATGTTTTTGGAATGTGTGAGGAAACTGGAGTGCTCGGAGGAAACCCACACAGACACAGGGAGAACATACAAACTCCTTGCATATGTTGACCTGGCTGGGATTCGAACCAGCAACCCAGCGCTGCAAGGCGAGAGCGCTTAACCACTACGCTACCGTGCTTTATTGTTGGTGTTGTGGCTCCAGCGCTCCCCTTGTCCCGTTCTGCTCAGTCATAAACTTTGACGGAGCAGAACGTCGAATATGGGTGGGGAGGAAGTGGCAGTTCTTCCTCCCCTCTGCCTGTCCATAATTTCACCCCCTCCACTCGCCGCTATAGTTCCACATTTGATTGACTGCTCTGATCTCAGTTATCACAAGCCCACACATAGTATGCCATGGTCAATTCCTCCCCAGCACGCTGTGTGCAGTGAATCAAATGTGAAACTATAGGGCAAGTGAAGGGGGCGGAATTATGGATGAGCAAAGGGGAGGAAGAACTGCCACATATTTGATGGCAGAACGGAAGGACAACTGAAGTGAGAAAAATATGGGGGCTGCCATATTTATTTCCTTTTAAATAATACTAGTTGCCTGGCAGACCTTCTAATCTATTTGGCTGCAGTAGTGTTTAAATCACACCAGAAACAAGCATGCAGCTAATCTTGTCAGATCTGACAATAATGTCAGAAACACCTGATCTGCATATGCTTGCTCAGGATCTATGGCTGAAAGTATTAGTGACAGAGGATTAGCAGGACAGCCAGGCAACTTATATTGCTTAAAAGGAAATAAATATGGCAGCTTCCATGTCCCACTCACTTCAGTTGACAAAAGATTGACAAAAGAAATAAGCATAGCCATCTACCCTCCCACTCATAACTATCACTATGGCCTCAATTCACTAAGCATATCTCATGTCTTTAAGAACGTTTCTAGAGTAATCACCATGGTGATAAGGCATGTAGTATAAAGGAAACATTTTTAAAATTACTGTTTGACCTTTCATGTCCTTTTAGATATTCATAGTGTTCTATAAACTGAAATGTAATGATAAATACATATTTACAACAAAAGACAATACATTATTAATGACTTGTTTACTGCTTATATTGTCATATTTTTTTTAAGTGGCGGCCAGAACATTTCAGTATTGAGATGGTGTAAGTAAATTCACAGATACCTGAGATTTCATGTAAATAAGTACTGTCAGGCCTGCTGCAGCACCATATCTTAAGTATTCCATTATGCTAGCATATCAAAGCCTGCTTTATTGTGTTGGACATTGAAGATAATCACTTACCATATGCTGTTGTAATACTTTGATAAAAATGTGTTTTGACAGTTTGCGTTTACTTATTGTAATATTAGGACATCAGAGCATACTGGCAATGATTTAGTTTGTTAATTTAGAAGAGTTGTGCCCCCCCCCCCCCCCCCCGTCCCGTCTTATGAATTTCCTGAGCATGACAGTGCTATGGTTCACGTGGATTTATGCTGTAGATTTACAATGATTTAGCATTTGTCAAGAAAACAAACAAGATGCTGTCTGCGGATTGAAATCTCCAAAACTAGCATTGAGTGACAGAATATGAATAAGCTGATCCAGTGCCAGTCTAATGAAACAGAACACCTGAGTAGCTCAGGGTGACCCAGAACCTCTAGGAAACTATAAGGGACTAAAACAGACCAAACAGCCCTCCTACTAAAAAAGCAATGCTCATTGTAATGTGCTTTCTTAAAATGGAAAGTATTTGTGATTATTCAGCTTTAAGTGAGCAACTGTGGTTTCCCATGATACATCACTACTGAATTTGCAAATTCCCAATACATGCATGCAACATGCACTATACGTTTTTTTTCTCTGTGTTCCTGTCACTTACAGTAGGTTGTGAAATTCTGACAGGTTTTGGACTACTCCATCTCCTTATGGGAGATACTCAGGGTTTTCTTTTTTTTCAGAAGCACTTTCTAAACCGTAGTTGCTCAGTCCAACAAAAAAACAAAACAAAAAAACAGTGTGCTCCTGTGGTAGGACTATGTCCAACATTGTCATTTTCCTGCATGGATCCTTTGTTGGACATAATCTGACACATTAAAACTTGCAGCCTCTAGGTGGTGCTGTTGTCGAATAAAACCCACCACAGCGCCATTTACAGAGCAGAGTGTTGGACTCTGTCTGATATTCTGATTGCTGCTGGCCATCACCCCTGCTGCTGTGCCAGCCATCAGAGGAAGAGATGGCTGGCACGGCAGCAGGGGTGATGGCCAGGCTGGCGCAGCAGCAGGGATGATGGCTCTGCCGCTCTACGCCACCATCCGACAATTTGATCCCCACTAGGAGCACGCAGAGCACCGCACAAAAACAATTATTACTATGGGACTCATGCAGTGGGGTGGAGCTACAGCACGCGAGCTGGTACTGCACCCCCCCCCCCCCCCCCCCCCGCCACCGTTACAAATGCTGGGACCCTCAACTGATGCTTGTAAGGGAGCCTCTGGAGCACAACCCCCTCCAACTCCCTGGAAAAAAAATAGGTGCTGGGGGGGACATTGCTGATCGGGAAAGAGAATAGGACAGGGTTAAAGAGTGATATTTTTTCAGTTCTGTGAGCTTGGCTAAATTTAAAATGAATTGCCTGAGAGCAAAAGATCTAACGTACAGCTTGCATTTGAGAGGTAAGGAGATTGCCATCTTGACTCCCTTTACAGTAATGCTGGCTCGAATACTTTATTAGTCACTCACCTGGGACTAGTGTAGAAATCTGATTATGATTGGCCCCTACTGCGCAATGGGTTAAATATCCAGTTTAAAAAAAATGTATATTTTATGCAATAAATTAGGAATAACTATTTTATTGTATATTTTAACTGAAATGTATTGACTTTGAATAATACATATATATATCATGAAATACAGGTAGTGTATAGTAGTATATATACATCCAAGTCCCCGCCCAGAACATCAATGGCAGGAAATGACATCACAACTCGTGGGCTATGCCCACTATTAAACAAAGTAATCATAATAGTGTTAACATCACACTTATCTCATAGGTATAAAGTTCATTATCCAAATCGATGTATCTGTGTCTATAGGTCCAATCCAGTGGTGTACTGAGTGGCCTGTGAATACCTAGAAGGGGAAATTAGAAAAATAGATGTAAATCAAAGTCTTTATTAAGACCACCAGGGAACAATGTTCCCAGTTTGTCAATCCACATGACCTCACATTTTTTGAAAAGGAGAACCCTGACCTCTAACCCAACCCCCCCCCCCCCCCTCGCTGTTTTGGAACATGGTCGATGACCATAAACTTAAGATCGCTGTCTTTGTGTCCCATCGATCTCCAGTGTCATGACACCGGTAGATCTGAAGTTTTGGACCTAACTGAGCTCCTATGTTGCGCAATACGGTCACGGACCTTTTGTGTGCTTTCACCCACATATGAAAGACCACAAGGGCAAAAAAGTAGATGGACAACATAGGAGCTCTGGCAGGTCAAAAAATGGCATATGTGAAAATCACCGTAAAAGGTCGAGCCCTTTACCAATATATTATATTATCCATTGTCTACTGCCCTTTTTAGCTCCAGGTAGAGTGCTTATATACTCCTACAGCGAACATTGAGGTTATTTGGTAATAAGCTAATAAAGAAATATACTGTGCTCCTTCATTTTCACAGAAGCTGGGCATTTAACCCATAGCGCAGTAAAGGCCTATCATTTTGAGGGAGGGGCTGCCCCAATACCCTATACTGCTGCTGCCCTACCAGTATCATCTGGTGCAGTAACTCATATACATATAAGTGTATAAATCTGACTTTTCTGACTTTGCTGATTTGCATGTGGGTTTCAGAGGAATGACACCTGGGACCATATGTAATTCATTTTTTTCCCTGGAGTTTTCTCCTAGGTGATATTTTTAACCTCTTGAGGACCATGGGCTTAAACACCCCTAAAGACTAGGCCATTTTTCACAAATTGGGCCACTGCAGCTTTAAGGCCTCACTGCAGGGTCACACAACTCAGCACATAAGTGATCCCCCCCCCCCCCCCCCTTTTCTACCCAACAACAAAACTTTCTGTTGGTGGGGTCTGATCGCTCTCCCAATGTTTATTTTTTTTGAAATATTTTTTTTTATTTTTTTATTTTTATAAATATGGTCATTTTATTGTATTTTTCCCCACCCTCCCTCCCTTCTTACCAGCCAGTTACAAGGATCGGCTGTGATAGGCTTTAGCCTATCACAGTGGATCTCTCCTGTGTCCCCTAGGGGAAAGCTGTATCACACGGCTGCCTCCAGTACAGCGCTGCCTTAGATCGCAGCGCTGTACTGTGCTAATAGACGGCGGTTTCACTGTCTAAACAGTCTCCTGGAAAACAGAAGGTCCGTCATCCAAGCGGAGATGCGCACACATCCTGCAAACCACGCCCCAAGGACTTTACGCTGATCTGCGTTAGGCAGTCCCGGGGCTGGCGCTGCATGCACGCCCATCGGCGTCATGCGGTCGCCTAGTGGTTATATTTGTCAATAAAATGCCTTTTAAGCCACCAGCAAGCAAGAAAAAACTCATTATAATTTTTATAGTACGTTTTCACCTACTTTTTGGGACTTTTTTTTTCAGTAGAAAAGTGCTGGAAAGTTATTTTAAATTGAAGATGAAATGTTATCTCCTAGAAGACAACTCAAGTGAAAAAGTGAATTGCATATTGGCTCAGATGTGTAGTGAGTGAGCTCTACAGTCAAGAAACTAGCATTTTTTTATGAGGAGGTTAAGAGAGCAGTCTCCATATCTCTCTAATGCAAGATATACTTATACTCCTTTGTATACATGCTTTAGTTTCAGTACACTTAATAATCATTTTTGTTAAGTTATTAAATCTTTAGATTTCAAGAGACTGAAATAACTACCGTAATAAAGCCTAAAAAGTGGCCATATACATTTTTCATTTTTTTTGCGCTTTATTTAACAATCGAGTTTATGGATTGATTAGAATTTTCCACCATGACCACTCAGGCATTTTTATCTAATTGTCTGCAAAATTAATGAGATTAGTCAACTGAAATAAAAGCTTTATTCATTTTTCTATACAGTCGATCATTTTTCTAAATAAACATAAAAAATCAAATGATTTATTTGAGTCATGTAAGGACAACTTTAGCCTTAGTGGGTTGCTTTATAGTATAGTATGCACTTATATATAACTCCTTTGTCTCTATGACTTTGTTTGCTTTGACATATAGCTTTCACTGAACACAGCCTCTTATTATACTGGTATATTTCTTCTTATACTTCGATTTTTTTTTGAATTTTTTTGCACAGGTTTATGACAGGTTTGTTTTGAGATAAAAATAAAATACCTGTTTAAAGAGGAGAGAAAGCCAAATTGATTGTCCTTTGCTATATTTTACATTTGTGGATTGCTGTCTGCTTTCTGGAGGAGCTAGACAGTTGTGTGCAGAAGGCTTCACTCTGCTGATTTGGTCATTCAGATCCTCATCATAGAACAGTCACATTTGTTTTGTCTTTGTTTTATTGAAATGGAATAATATGAAATAGAAGCTCTGAAGAAAGGCACGGAAGAGGAAAATAATCTAGGTTTCTAAAACTGATGTATTATACATTGTACTACCAGCATTTCGATGTACTGTGCAACTTACACTGACCTCCACATACGCATATCTTGGTGGTGGTGACAAGGCCTCATTAAAGTAGTACCTGATGTATGATTTCAAAATGAGCTTTCAAGCGGAATATGTGCTCCAGATATCTGAAGCAGCCTCTTCAGGACACCATGGTTATGAATGGGGACTAAAGATGAGCAAGGACAGTTCCTCAAAAAAAGCAAAACTGTCTGGCGTGTGAGTGAACAGGGTCATTGGCAGAGAGAGCTATCTCTATTTTTCCTCCACCTCTCTCTGATGCACTGCATACCGCTCTCCATCCTCCTGATACTGCTGCCTTCACAGCCAAGCTTCCGACTTTGGCAGTGGAAGTGTCAGGAAGATGAAGAGCAGCATGCAGCAAGCACATCAGTGAGAGGCAACGCTTTCCGTAAGTAAACCCTCTGTGCCAGTACCCATGCCCACTAACGTGCTTGTTCTGTTTGGCAGCAGGTGAAACTGAATCTCACTCTCCCCTTCTCATCCCTGATAGAGACACTAGAAAATTCCTTTTTCTAAGAGGCGTGAGTGTTTTAATTAAATCACAAGGTGCTTTCAACAAAGTGATAGTTTAAGGCTGGTTTCACAGTGGGACGTTACAGGCGCACGTTAGAGCAGCCTGTAACGCAGCCCACCGCACAGTAATGAAAAATCAATGGGGCTGTTCACAGTGCGGACGTTGCGTTACATTGTACCGCTGCGTCACGAGGCAACGTACTGCATGCAGTACTTTGGACGCGGCTAAGCCGCATTAGACTGCTTGCACATGCTCAGTAATGTTGGGGAGGAGCGGAGAGCGGCCAGGCACATGGCTAATTAATATGCACTGCACGTTATGACGTGCAGTGTTTACTTCCTGGAGCAGCCGCTCTGTGCGGCGATTGGCCGGCGGGACCACGTGATGCCGCATGCGCACAAGAGTGCGCATCACGGCATCACTGACGCCAGAGTGAGCTGCACAACGCGGCTCACTCTGACGTCCAGATCCAGCACCACCAGGCGTTGCGTTAGCGGGACGTTATGCGACCTTAACGCCCCCTCTAACGCAACGTCCTGGTGTGAAATTAGCCTAAAGGAAAAAGCACACTTATGCAGATGGTTTTTTTATTTTTTATTTGAATTGTACAAGTTATAGATTACATTAAATGTGGGCAAAGTTTTGAGATTTATTGTGGTTTATTTTTTACATGTAAAAAACCTGGCATTTTAACAGATGTGTACACTTTTTTTAAGCAGTGTAAATGGAAATATAAAAAGCTATTTTAGATGGGATATGCTGCATTTATCTGACTCAAATGCACAGAAATGTGTCAAGAAACCGACAAGTGATGATTGTATTGGAACTGGAGTCTGGTAAAGTACTTCATGCTCTATTAAGGGCTGTACACAATGAGAATTGCAAATGCTGTCCGCTTGTGTTTTTTAGTCAAAATTCTACTTGCGATTTTCGTTGCATTTGCGATGTGATTGCGATTTTGCTAAGGTTATGTTTTCCTCGTTTCCTGATTGTTTACCTAAAAAACGCAATGAAAATCGCATGCATTGTTTTTCCTACGCTTTACAAATTCAAGCATTTAAAAAGTGCTGCAATGATTTGCTTTGTTTTTGAATATTCTTATAAAATCGCAGTGCAACGCAGCCATCTTGTACAGGCCTTAAAGCAGATCCGAGATGAAAAACGAACTATAACAAGTAACTTGTCTATATAGCTTATCTAAAGTTGAGATAGTTTACACAGCATGTTTAGCTGCACACAGCTTCAATAGAATATGATTAATTATTCCTGTGATACAATGAGAGTGGCCATGTTCTGTTTATCATCATTACATAGGTAATCTGCAACTGCATCTCCAGCCCTCAGCTCACTCCCTCCTCCTCCTCCCCTCTGCCTCTGAAATCACTGGCTAGTCGCCTCCTCCTGCCCAGACAGAGCTCCCATAAGCCCTTGCACATGGGTCTGAGTGCCTTGGCGTTTTGGAGAAGCTGTGGGTGAGGTTTGTTTAGTTTATTGGGAATTAGAGTATTAAAACAAAAAGAAAAAGTATTTGGCTTGAGGAATGCCCTATAAACTATATGTAAGGAGCACAATTATGCAATGTGTAAAAGTTCATCTCGGATCCACTTTAATGCTATTTTCTGTTGCTCAGTGAGTGTCTGTCCATTACACTGACAGACTAGCAGTGAGGTACAGGAGAGACTGTGCAAGAGTTTGATTCCCCAAGCTAAAGTGTTAGTGTAAGGCCCCTTTTACCCCATAGGATGGAAAAGTGATGTGTCGCGAACCTCCAATTTTCGGTTCGCGAACCCAGTTCGCGAACCTTCGCGGAAGGTTCGGTTCGCCGAAAAGTTTGCGAACCGCAATAGACTTCAATGGGGATGCGAACTTTGAAAAATAGAAAAAATTATGCTGGCCACAAAATTGATGGAAAAGATGTTTCAAGGGGTCTAACACCTGGAGGGGGGCATGGCGGAGTGGGATACATGGCCAAAGTCCCGTGGAAAAATCTGGATGTGATGCAAAGCAGCGTTTTAACCTGCCTGGCGTTCTATTAAGATCGCCAGGCAGGCTGCGGGAGGGTTTTTTTTTAATAAAAAAAAAACTATTTCATGCAGCCAACTGAAAGTTGGCTGCATGAAAGCCCACTAGAGGGCGCTCCGGAGGCGTTCTTCCGATCGCCTCCGGCGCCCAGAATAAACAAGGAAGGCCGCAATGAGCGGCCTTCCTTGTTTTGCTTACATCGTCGCCATAGCGACGAGCGGAGTGACGTCATCGACGTCAGCCGACGTCCTGACGTCAGCCGCCTCCGATCCAGCCCTTAGCGCTGGCCGGAACTTTTTGTTCCGGCTACGCTGGGCTCAGGCGGCTGGGGGGACCCTCTTTCGCCGCTGCTCGCGGCGGATCGCCGCAGAGCGGCGGCGATCAGGCAGCACACGCGGCTGGCAAAGTGCCGGCTGCGTGTGCTGCTTTTTATTTCAGCCAAATCGGCCCAGCAGGGCCTGAGCGGCAGGCTCCGGCGGTACTGGACGAGCTGAGCTCGTCCAGACCGCCCAGCAGGTTAAGGGCAGAAATTACATTGAATGTTAAATTGCAGGCCTAAAGTGCTTAAAAACATCTTGCATGTGTATACATCAATCAAGGAGTGTAATTAGAGTTCTGCTTCACACTGACGCACCAAACTCACTGTGTAACGCACTGCAAACAGCTGTTTGCGTAGTGACGGCCATGCTAGACTGGTGCGCACCATGGCGAGAGTGTAGGCCGTGGCGGTTTTCAAGCCCATATGGTCGCCGGGCTGTGGTAGCTCAATGATAGAACAACAGTGACTGTCCAGCTCATCAAATTTGGTCTGTCCACAATGAAGCAACGGCCTTATTATATTCTTGTATGTAGGTAGGCATAGGTAGGTGTCCCAGTAGTTAGCTAGGCATAGGTAGGAGTCCCAGTATAGGTAGGTAGGTAGGCATAGGTAGGAGTCCCAGTATAGGTAGGTTGGCATAGGTAGGTGTCCCAGTAGTTAGCTAGGCATAGGTAGGAGTCCCAGTATAGGTAGGTAGGCATAGGTAGAAGTCCCAGTATAGGTAGGTAGGCATAGGTAGGTGCCTCAGTAGTTAGCTAGACATAGGTAGGAGAACCAGTAGTTAGCTAGGCATAGGTAGGAGGCCCAGTATAGGTAGGTAGGCATAGGTAGGTCCCCTAGTACAGGTAGGTAGGTAGGTAGGTGTCCCCGTATAGGTAAGTAGGTGCCGCAGTAGTTCGGTAGGCATAGGTAGGTGTCCCAGTATAGATAGTTAGGCAGGGCCTGGCTGGCTCAGTAATAAAAATTACCAAGGTCCAGCTGCAACAGATAGGGCTGTATAATTCAGTGAGCAACACACAGAAAAAAAAACACATCAGGAAAACATTAGAGCTCTCAAAAGAGCTGTTGAGGGGTGCTATTTTAGCAATAACAATCAGCCGGGAGCAAGCCAAGAGCCTAACTAATCTTTCCCTAGGAGAACAAGTCTGCAGCAGCTCTCCCTAGTCTGTCTCTAGCAGGCACACGAGTGGGTGTAATGGCCGGCAAACCTGCCTTATCTAAGGGGTGGGGGTGGGGCTCCAGGGCTTAGTGTAGCCTGAATGGCTACAATGTGCCTGCTGACTGTGATGCAGAGGGTCAAAGTTGACCCTCATAGTGCATTATGGGGCGAATCGAACTTCCGCAAAAGTTCGCTTGGTCCAGGCGAACGCGAACCCCCAAAGTTCGTCTGGAACCGTTCGCCGGCGAACCGTTCGCCGGTGAACCGTTCGCTACATCTCTACTTTCCATAGCAGTGTGTTGTGAAAAAGCTTTCAGTTACAATTCCAGAAAAAATATTTAAATTGTGAATAGGGTGGCAAAGTATTACAACCTCTTAGAACCCTCCCCCCCCCTTACCCGACAAACAAAAAAGTATAACCTCATTCCATTCCATCTCCAACGAAATCAATACAATTCCTGAATCTGTGCTTTGGTGAGTGTTTGCAATACAGCTTGATAATGATGAACATGGCACATTATAAAATTATCAACCGGATGAGTTAATTTATTTATTTTTTTGTCATGTGGTTCACCAGTCTAAGCCTATTTAACTCCATGTGGTCTTGTTCTGCTCTTGTGTGTTCTGTGCCATCTTGCCTCACTAAATATGGCTCTACTACAAAGAGACACATGAGGCTCTGTTGGTGGGAGGGAGAAAGAAAAGAGCTTTCATATTCTGCATGGATTGTTTATTCTCTTTGTGCACTTCCCAAGGGTCGAAACACAATCTTAAAATATGTGATTTAGAGCGCTTGCCAAAAAACCTTTGTAATATGAACAGGTTTAAAATGTTAGGGTTTCGCAGTGTTTTGATTTTATTTTTTTCACTTTACAAAACAGTTAATCACATTCGTTGCAAAGCTGTTCAGTTTTAGAAGAAAGTACAGCATACTTGGTAAATACACCTTCTATTGTAGGTAAACTGGTCAGAAAGATGCTCTCCTCTGGTAGCTGTTGCATATTTTAAAGCAGACCTAAATCTGAACTACACAGTCCTCAGGTTTTGCAATGTACATTACAGCACTAACAAATAAGGCAGTCATTTATTTTCAATATTTAACATAAAATGTTCAGTTTCAGAATTTTGCTTAAAGGGACCCTGAGCAGTAGCCCTGGGTATGCGTTTAAGCATATCCATGTATAATTAATTATGCCGCCTCACTCACCCTGCCCCATTTCAAGCTCTCTGCCTCCCAGTTTTTCAGTTTCAAAATACATTATAGAAGCGACTATGCCAAAAGTCGTGCTGTGACCCCCGAAGCAGGAAGCCTGGGGTCCTCTCAGCGCATGCGCAGGCTTCCTGGCTTCTTCCTCCTCTGTTCCCCTTCTCTCTGCCACACGTCATATGATTTGATATGCTCCGGGGGTCATAGCACGACTTTTGGCTGATTCGCTGCTGTAATGTATTTTGAAACTGAAAAAACAGTAGGCAGAGAGCTTGAAATGGGGCAGAGTGAGTGAGGGGGCATAACTAATTATGCATGGATATGCTTAAATGCATACCCAAGGCTACTGCTCAGGGTCCTTTAAGGCCTCTTTCACAGTGCAACGTTAAACTCGCATGTTAGAAAATGTTTTAACGTGGACTAACGCACAGCAATATTAAGTCTGTGCAACATTCACAGTGCACACATTGCATTGTGTGTAACGTGTAGCTATATTTAGAGAGTGCTGCATGCTGTGCGTTTAGCAATAAATCTGCTGCGTTGTGTGTTGCGCATACTCAGTAATGTTTTTGTTTTTTTTAATGTAACACATGCGCCGTTTTCGTTCCATCACTTCGCACCAAACGCAGGGCTAAAGAATGCACTATAACGTCCAAGTTATAGTTCACAACGCGTTGCGTTAGGGGCACGTTATGCAACCTTATCATCGTATCAAACGCACCATCCCACTGTGAAAATTAAGGCCTTAAAGAAAACCTGAACTTAAAATTAAAAGTCAAAATAAGCATACACAAGTCATACTTACCTTCCATGTAGTCTACTCCTCAGTGTCTTTCTCCTGTCCCACGTCCTGTTTGTTCACTGTGATCAAGGGAATTTTCCATCCTCCATTTTGAAAATGGCCATTACCCATAACAGCTTTCTGGTCAGCACACAGTTAAACTGTAACATCGCCCACTTGAGCCATAGGGAAACATGGACATTACCTGGTACATCAGTTTTCCTCTCAGCTGTAACTGACAGCAACTGATATATTTCCGATCTGACAAAATATTGTCAGAACTGGAAGGGATTATTGTCAGAAGAAAATGGTGAGCTTCTGAGAGGAACTGATGGCAAGGTAACTTTGTAATGTTCATTTGAAGTTACCTCATGTTTTTATTTTAAATATTTTTGCTCAGTACAGGTTTTCTTTAAGCATCTGCATCTTCACCTAGCTTAGGTTGAGAATCAGGAGGTCCTGCACAGTTGCACTCTTGGAAAACCACGTGACTACTTCCTTCAGGGAGAAGCAGTCCCTCTGAGATGAGCATCTCAGGGAGCTGAGCTGGTCTTCCTTATTTTGTACCCACTCTAGCTGGTGCCATCTTCATCCGTACCAGCTACTGTTGTAAATAACCAACCTCTGCCTGGTTTTACAATCTGTGAGATGCTTCGTACAATCTGTATTGTAGCATTCCATTAGTCGCACCTTTAGAACTAAGAGGAGGATGTAAAGGAAGACACCCAAGTGGTAAGCAACTTTTAAACCGTATCACTAATTTTTCAGTGGTTGCTACTTTTGCTTTCTTTTCCGCTGAATAAGTTACATAAAGCATGTATTAGGGAAAGCAGATTACAGATAGCCTTGCTTAGAAACTAAAATTACTATTGAGATACACTTGAACATTAAATGAAAAGGAGGTAAGTTCTGGTTAGTGAAGTTGCTATTACTGCCTAAATATAGCATATCCGTGTGTGCATTTCTAACAGCAGATGAGTATATTTGGTCAATTTCATCAACTAAAGTGTACATTTTCTGCATGTATAACCTGACTCCTAATTCTTAAAATTAATGTAATGGGTTTAATATAGACCTACATACAGATTAGTTGTGAGAAGATTTTTGTGACGTACATATACTTTACATATGTATTTAAACCATTGGTATCACTAAAGTAGAAAGGATGCTATATACAGCATAAAGTTGACTATGTTTATACCATGTGGGTAATTTGTAATCCTTCTATATATTACACTTGTTTTTGCCAACTCAACACCTTTTTACAGATCAGCAGCTATTCCCTGGGAGCGTACCAAGCAGAGTTTAATTGTAGAATTTATCCTCCTCCACCACATAAGTGCTGAAGGAACTGTAAAATCAAATATCACATAACTGACTTTCCCCACAATATTTTGGGAATCCAAAATGTGTGAAGCCAAGGATTGTGTGATACAGTGTTGGTTAGAGTATGGGAAAAGGGGTTAGTTGGAAATAAAACAAATCCAGAATTTGGACTTTTGGATGTCTTTACCATGGAGCCAGTCCGACGAAGGCTTTTTATAAGTCGAAAGCTCACCGTTTATCCATCTATAAGTTAGCCAATAAATGGTATCATCCTGTTTCAAAACTTCTTGCTTTTACCATGGAGAATAATGGTCATTGCTAAAGTTTTGTTTAAAGCGGATCCGAGATGAAAAACTAACTATAACAAGTAACTTGTCTATATATCTTATCTAAAGTTTAGATAGTCCGCAAACAGCTTCAAAAGTTTGATTATTTTTCCTGTGATACAATGAGGGCAGCCATGTTCTGTTTGTCACAGGCTGTGGGCTGGAGATGCTATCAGCTTGCCTGTGTGTAAATTCAGTCCCCTCTCCTCCTCCCTCCTCCCCTCTGCCTCTGAAATCAATGGCTAGCAACCTCCTCCTTCTCCTGCCCAGACTGAGCTCCCATAAGCCCTTGCTACAGTGCCAAGGCACAAAAGGAGCTGTGGGCAAGGCTTGTTTAGTTTATAGAGAATTAGTATGAGTATTACAACAAAACAAAAAGTATTTGGCTTGAGGAATGCCCTATAAACTAAATGAAAGGAACACAATTATGCAATGAGTAAAAGTTTATCTCGGATCCACTTTAAAATGCCCACCTTGACCCCTTCAAAATCCAATAAGGGTGATTGAAATAAGGCACCTTTCTGCACAGCTTTTTGTATCGGGAATTCTCAGCCTAGACCATAGCTATATTCCACAATCATGAGCGTCATTCAGAATTTACATCGTTTTAAGCAAAATAAGAATGTTATTGAAGTCAATAGAATATTTTCGATATGCTCATTAATGATGAGATTAAATCATCTAGAAAAACTTTGAAATTTGCTGCCAGTACTGGTCCCAACTACAGGTGAGATCTATGAAGCATGCCAAATCTTAGTGACTCCTTCTTCTGTTTGTCTGAGAAGACGTGGACACCTCATCCAGGTGTACTTAGAATGCTGGAATGTGAGGAGAAGCGACAGTGCACAATACTTTAAACATGTCAATCTAATAAAATAACTTATTTGGTAAATTGAGTTCCTTCAAAGTTGCGTACAGTAAATATGTAAACGGAGACCTGTAACAGGAAAGCAGTCATTTAGATTGATACTTGTTTGTTGTAAAATCCGTGTTATGGTGCCCATACATGGCACAATTTTTTTCGATTAGATAATTTTGTTCAATTATTCCGTTAGATTGAATATAAAGATTTTTCCAACATGTCCAATCGGATTTTCATTAAAAAAAAAATGGATAATCGATTCTTTTTTTGGGGGGATCGAAAAAAGATTCTTTTAAACTTTTATTCGATTTGATTGTTTTGGTCAAATAAACAGGAAAATGGAACGTTTTTATTGTACCGTGTATGGGCACCTTAAGAGTGAAGGTTTATATGCGTAAATGCCTTTTTGTTAGAGGATTGCGTTCTAATGAGCCTGGATCCATAGCAGAAGTACCATCTCTAGGAGAGGCAGCAAGTCAGCATTGCATTCCATCTATTAGGTGGGGGCATCTTTTTTTTTTTTTTTAATAAAATAAATGCTCATTTTGTATAGAGCAGTTTACCCATAAAGGTAATATTTTCTCTTGTTGATAATGGCTGCTAGTCTCAGGTGTAACATGGCTTATTAAGTTACTTCCCCTCTGATTATAGGGGGATGTGTGAACAAACTGGGGCCACGTTGATTCACAGCAATTTATTTATTCTCTGTGGCAATTCCCAGCAGCTCCAGAAAATCTTAGCAGAACACAAAGAGATATGACCAGGCAAGTTGTGAAAATAAATTAAACCAGTGTCAACTTCCCTTGTTTCTTCCTTCATTATTAATGGACGGAATGGGGCTCATTTATCAAGAAGAGGAAAAATTAATTGACACAGGCTTTAATATCATTATGCTTGGCTTGTCTGGTCACATTTCTTCACTTTGTGAAAGGCATTTTATTACAGTTTATGGGAGCCAGCTGCTGCAGCATTACTGTATGAGGCAAGCAGGTGCATAAATAACATACCTCTGGATTAGGGAGGTGAATTTGTGCTGCTGCAGGCAAACTAATGCTTTTTTCTTATAGATCTTGGAAGAGTATGTCTAATGCTATCATATTATTAACATTCTTTTTTGTGTGTGTGGCTTTCATGCTTTGTGTATTTATTTATAGATGGGCGTTTGATGTTTGAGATTTATTTTTTTTGCTAAAGGTTGTTAGTACTGTGGTCACCAAAATATTCTTGATGAAACTATGTGGCCTTACAATAGAACAGTTCCTTTTCATGTCATCTTCAAGCACGTGGTGTAGTTTTCTTAAAGCACCACTATCGCAAAAAAACAAAGCAGCTAAAATCTGACAGAACAGGTTTTAGACTGTTCCATCTCCTCACGGGGGATTCTCTGAATCTACTCAGCATTTTCTGAATGGCAGTTGCTAAGTCTAACTGCTAAAATAGTGTGCACCTGCATAGGGAGGCTGGCTGGTATCTTACTATTTTGCCATTTAAACTTCCATTCAGGAAGCTTTCGAAAACCCTGAGAATTCCCCATGAGTAGATGGGCTAGTCCAAAACCTTCGTTTCTGTCAGATTTTGACTGCTTCCTTTATTTGCTGGAGTGGTCCTTGGAGAAAAAAAAAACAAACAAAAAAAAGCTGTAAAAATAATAGTGGTTATAAACAGAAGACTGTTAGCAGTAGACTCTACCTCTACCAATACATTGTAACATTTAATGTACTTCCTTGTAGTGCTAATAATAAACATTCTTTTCATAGCCTGCTTTGTTCAGATTGACACGTTACAATTTTTGATTGTGCAATGACACTTTAAACTAAATACCGGTATGCAAAATCAAAGATAAAAACGGTTAATTGTGATCATTTTCAATTCAATTTGATATATTTTTCTCAAATGGGAAAATAAGGAAGTTTTAATTGTATTGTATATAAGTTGAAATAACTTTTAGATTATTTTGCAGCTGTTTCTAAAACAGTGGCCTAAGAAGGAGCACTGTAAAAACAGTGCTGGAGATTTTGGCACAACCGGTGTCACTATAGGCTGTAACAGGAGTTATGGCTATAGTGGCGTTCAGTAAGTAATTTGGGCGCAGTCAAGACAGAGCACAAATTACCATAAATCCCTGTAATTCGGCCGCCAGAAATAGCTGGCAGCCAAATTACATCTTTCACCACTATCCATTGCGGCCTGGAGTGGGAATAGTATTTAACGCAAAATCATATGTATGTGCCTAATATATATATCTCAAGTATACAGATACTTACCTGAGGGGGAAGGCCCAAAGACCGCGATCTTCCACAGGAGGAGGCTTCAGAAGTCTCTGGGAGTCCAAGTGCTCCAGAAGACGGGGCAGCTCTACACTGCGAGTGCGCTTTCTCGCGCAGTACAGAGCTGCACACCTTTGGGAACACTCGGGCTTCCAAAGCTTCCTGAAGCAAGATATTTGAACAGGGCAGGAACAATGGGACTTGATAGGAACGCGAAGGCTCAGTAGGACTCAGAGCCTTCCCCACCTTATGTAGTTATCTGTTTTTTTTTGTTTTTTTTTAGTTAAAAATCACTTCAGGTTTGATTTAAGAACTGACTAATACACTACTAAACATTTCAGAAATTAAGAGCTATCGGGGGGAAAAAACAGTTTAAATACTACCTATATATTACATTTTTTTTTTTTTTTTGCGTTATTGTAGAAATAACATACTTTTAACCTTTAGCCTGCTAATGTTTTTTTTTTTTAATTTTAGTAGGCGTCGTTGTGATTGAAATTTTTAAATTTGAGATGATTGAGAATTTTTCTAATTATTGTGACACAGAATTCTGCACGTTGTTAAGAAAACAATCTATTGTAAAGTGGACTAATCAAATTTGCAGTGAAATCATTTGGTCCATTTTCAAGCTGCATGGATTTGCAGTAACATTTGCATAACTTCTATAACAACTTTGAATTATTTGCATATCTCAAGCCTTGTCAAAAGTTGCCTCTGAACCAAAACTTTGTACTGAACGCTGTTGGTTGGCACAGGAATATGGGGAAACAAACACGCCAACAGACGTTGGCAGCAGGCAGAAGTAGTTTTGTACTAAAACACTTTGACATCCGTAGCATATAAATGCGGAAACACCTATAGATGCTGCAGTCTCAGGGTTAACTTCGGAGCATCGTCTTATCCATGATTATCTTTACGAATTCCGGTTTCTGGTCCATGCTTATCCGTTCCATCTACAAGCCATATCTGCTGGAAGAAAACTTGCAATATTCAGGTTGTTACCTATGAATGCCCATGACAGATTGCAGATGATACTTTGGGAGAAAATATGTAAAATGTAGTAGCTATGAAGCTTAGTAGTAGGCCAGCTTCCATTATGTACAGATAGGCATTTACCATGTAGCTTGTGAGTGACATTTCTTATCTGTAATGACAAAAGCTAGATACTCTAACTGTGCCCAGAGGCATGGCAAGAAAGAAAAGGGAAAGTGCTGCATTACCAGAGATACAGAGCCACACATGTCAGCCATTGCGTGAGTCCTGCTTTTCTGGAAAATTACTGTCACAAGAAAATATCTGAGCATTTTATCTTCTGAACCATTGTAGCACTGTCACCACAGTCCTTTCTATTGACACAGAAAGGGAAGCTATTGTATAGTTTCAGTTAGAGTTATGACTGGTAAATTAGAGTGAAAGTACTTTTTGTCATTCACATTGTACGTGATTGCTGATTCACATGATTATATTTCGTATAACAATTAGTAGGTTATCATTTTAGCAATTGTCTTTGTTAGGTAGTGCAGTAAACATCTCTGCAGTACAACCACTGCTGAGATTGCAGACTTGAATCACTTGAAGAGTGAACAGTTTGATACTATTTAGCCAGTCTATAAAACAATAGATTAGCATAGAAAGCGTCATGATAGTGATGCACATACTCCATGTAATTATTCTAAGCAGGAAGAGTTAGCTTGTTCTGTTAAAGGACTTACGAGGCCTGTTTGCTAAAAAAAAAACAGGAAACAGCCTGTTACGTGGATCGGGGGGTTGGCCTTAGAGCTGCACAGCCGCACTCGCGGCTATGCGGACTGCGCAGCCGTAGCCAGCTCCGGCGGCCATCTTTGTGAAGGCTGAAGAGCCCGACCCGGGCCGTGCGGT
>NC_090647.1:247130840-247145840 GCF_040937935.1 Hyperolius riggenbachi | reverse complement strand
CCCCCAGTGTAGGTTAGATAGCTAGCTGCCCCTCAGTGTATGTTAGATTACGTAGGTGCCCCCCAGTGTAGGTTAGATTAGGTAGGTGTCCCCCAGTGTAGTTTAGATTAGGTAGGTGCCCCCCAGTATAAATTAGATTAGTACAAATCTTGTGGGAGAGCTGGCAGGCACTCGGGAAAAGCTGTCTTTGGCTGGCTCAAACACCCAGCAAACCATGTGCTCAAGACATAAGCAGGAATAGATGCAGACAAACGGGAGGACAAGAAAAGTCTGGCACTATGGTTTATTCTGTGCAGCAAAAAACAACAGGATAGTGTGAAGTGTCTTCAATTTGCGACAAGCATAGCTTGGACAAACATCAAGGAAAAACAACACACAGTGTTTAAGCTGTGCACACCTCAGATGAAGCTCGGCAACTGCCTAGCGAAACGGTCGTAAGGACCGTGCACCCACTTGGCGCCCACACCTGCTACCTCCCTCACATCCAGGTACAGCTTAAACACTGTGTGTTGTTTTTCCTTGATGTTTGTCCAAGCTATGCTTGTCGCAAGTTGAAGACACTTCACACTATCCTGTTGTTTTTTGCTGCACAGAATAAACCATAGTGCCAGACTTTTCTTGTCCTCCCGTTTGTCTATAAATTAGATTAGGTAGCTGCCCCCCAGTATAGGTTAGATTATGTAGTTGTCCCCCAGTGTAGATTAGATTAGGTAGGTGCCCCCCAGTATAGGTTAGATTAGGTAGCTGCCCCCCAGTGTATGTTAGATTAGGTAGGTGCCCCCCAAGTATAGGTTAGATAGGTAGCTGCCCCCCAGTATAGGTTAAATTAGGTAGCTGCCCCCCAGTATAGGTTAGATTAGGTAGCTGCCCCCCAGTGTAGGTTAGATAGGTAGCTGCCCCCCAGTATAGGTTAGATTAGGTAGGTGCCCCCAGTATAGGTTACATTAGGTAGGTGCCCCCCAGTATAGGTTAGATTAGACAGGTGCCCCCCAGTATAGGTTAGATTAGGTAGCTGCCCCCCAGTATAGGCTAGATAGGTAGCTGCCCCCCAGTGTATGTTAGATTAGGTAGGTGCCCCCCAGTATAGGTTAAATTAGGTAGGTGCCCCCTAGGGTAGGTTAGATTAGGTAGCTGCCCCCCAGTATAGGTTAGATAGGTAGCTGCCCCCCAGAGTATGTTAGATTGCGTAGGTGCCCCCCAGTGTAGGTTAGATTAGGTAGGTGTCCCCCAGTGTAGGTTAGATTAGGTAGGTGCCCCCCAGTATAGGTTAGATTAGGTAGCTGCCCCCCAGTATAGGTTAGATTAGGTAGGTGCCCCCCAGTATAGGTTAAATTAGGTAGGTGCCCCCCAGGGTAGGTTAGATTAGGTAGCTGCCCCCCAGTGTAGGTTAGATTAGGTAGGTGCCCCCCCAGTATAGGTTAGATTAGGTAGTGGCCCCCCAGTGTATGTTAGATTAGGTAGGTGTCCCCCAGTGTAGGTTAGATTAGGTAGGTGCCCCCCAGTATAGGTTAGATTAGGTAGCTGCCCCCCAGTATAGGTTAGATTAGGTAGGTGCCCCCCAGTATAGGTTAAATTAGGTAGGTGCCCCCCAGGGTAGGTTAGATTAGGTAGCTGCCCCCCAGTGTAGGTTAGATTAGGTAGGTGCCCCCCCAGTATAGGTTAGATTAGGTAGTGGCCCCCAGTGTATGTTAGATTAGGTAGGTGTCCCCCAGTATAGGTTAGATTAGGTAGCTGCCCCCCAGTATAGGTTAGATTAGGTAGGTGCCCCCCAGTATAGGTTAAATTAGGTAGGTGCCCCCCAGTATAGGTTAGATTAGGTAGGTGCCCCCCAGTATAGGTTAGATAGGTAGCTGCCCCCCAGTGTAGGTTAGATTAGGTAGCTTCCCCCCAGTATAGGTTAGATTAGGTAGCTGCCCCCCCCAGTGTAGGTTAATTAGGTAGCTGCCCCCAGTATAGGTTAGATAGGTAGCTGCCCCCCAGTGTATGTTAGATCACGTAGGTGCCCCCCAGTGTAGGTTAGATTAGGTAGGTGTCCCCCAGTGTAGGTTAGATTAGGTAGGTGCCCCCCAGTATAGGTTAGATTAGGTAGCTGCCCCCCTAGTATAGGTTAGATTAGGTAGGTGCCCCCCAGTATAGGTTAAATTAGGTAGGTGCCCCCCCAGCATAGGTTAGATTAGGTAGTTGCCCCCCAGTGTAGGTTAGATTAGGTAGATGCCCCCCCCCCCCCAGTATAGGTTAGATTAGGTAGTTGCCCCCCAGTGTAGGTTAGATTAGGTAGGTGCCCCCCAGTGTATGTTAGATTAGGTAGGGCCCCCCCAGTATAGGTTAGATTAGGTAGGTGCTCCCCAGTATAGGTTAGATTAGGTAGCTGCCCCCCAGTATAGGTTAGATTAGGTAGGTGCCCCCCCAGTATAGGTTAGATAGGTAGCTGACCCCCAGTGTATGGAGATTAGGTAGCTGCCCCCCAGTATAGGTTAGATAGGTAGCTGCCCCCTATATTGGAGGGTGGAGCCGGAGCCACGGGGAGGGCAGCTCCTGTTTAGCCAGAAGCAGTGTGTGTATCAGCGTGTAGGCAGAGAGAAGACCGGTGGCGAGAGAACAGCGCTTGGAGCCAGGCAGGTGAGTTGTAAACAGCGCTCCCTGCCTTCTCGCTCTGCATCTGAGGGGGGAGCACGGAGTGCGCCCGGGAGAGGAGAGGGAGGGAGAGGTTGGGATGCCCTCCCCGTGGCTCCGGCTCCACCCTCCATTACAGCGCCCCCCTTCCCAACAGCGGGCCGGGCGGCGGCACGCCCGCATGGCCCTAAAAACGACCCTGCATAAGAAACTTATTGTATTTGTTTTTATGGGGGTTTTTTTTTGGGGGGGGGGGGGGGGGTTGGAAGTGTGCTGTGTTTTTTGTTCTTTGTATTTTGTTTTGTAATGTGAGGATATGGTGTTGGATCATCTTAGAGCAGTGGTTCCCAACCTTTTCCGGCCCGGGGAACACTTTCTGACCAAATTTTTCTCCGGGGAACGGCGGGGGGGGGGGGGGGGGGGGGTATTGCGCAACCTAGTGGACAGTGCCGTGCGCAGCAGGCTATGGGGGGGGGGCTGGGGTGCGGCTGCATAGCTAGCATAGTTACCCCAGTGTAGGAGGGAGTTTAGTTGCCTCAGTATAGCTAGTATAGTGCCCCAGTATAGCCAGTATAGTGCCCCCAGTATAGCCAGTATAGTGCCCCAGTATAGTGCCCAAGTATAGCCAGAATAGTGCCCCAGTAAAGCCAGTATAGTGCCCCCAGTATAGCGCTCCAGTATAGTGCCCCAGTATAGCCAGAATAGTGCCCCAGTATAGCCAGAATAGTGCCCCAGTATAGCTAGTATAGTGCCCCCAGTATAGCCAGTATAGTGCCCCCAGTATAGCCAGTATAGTGCCCCCAGTATAGCCAGTATAGTGCCCCAGTATAGTGCCCCAGTATAGCCAGTATAGTGCCCCAGTATAGCTAGTATAGTGCCCCAGAATAGTGCCCCAGTATAGCCAGTATAGTGCCCCCAGTATAGCTAGTATAGTGCCCCAGTATAGTGCCCCAGTATAGCCAGTATAGTGCCCCAGTATAGCTAGTACAGTGCCCCAGTATAGTGCCCCAGTATAGCTAGTATAGTGCCCCAGTATAGCCAGTATAGTGCCCCAGTATAGCTAGTATAGTGCCCCAGAATAGTGCCCCAGTATAGCCGGTATAGTGCCCCAGTATAGCCAGGTGGTGCCCCCCGCCCATCCCCACTCGTCCCCGCTGTTATTACCTTAACAGCTGCTGCTCTCCCCTCTCCACCGCGTGTGTTTATTCAAGGCAAGCAGCGTATCTCCCGGCTGCTCTGTGATGCGACAGGAAGCAGGGCTGCGGCTTCCTGTAGCAGCGATATGTATCACCGTTACTATGGTAACCGAGCCCTGATTCCTGCGCATCACAGAGCAGCCGGGAGATACGCTGCTTGCCTTAAATAAAAACATGCGCTGGAGAGGGGAGAGCGGCCGCTGCTAAGGTAATAGCAGCGGCGGCCGCGGGGACGTGCGGGAGGGCTGGGAAGAGGACGGCACACCATGCAACGTGCCGCGGCACACTGGTTGAAAAACGCTGTCTTAGAGGATACTAGTGTGTGAGTAGGTAAGTATTTATTGTTTGCGAAAAAATGATCTATAAAAGATACATAGAGCGCTCCATAGTGTAAAACCATAAGAAAAGTTTTAATATGCGCAAGCTAAAAATGTACTTACAAGATGGAAGATATAATAAGGCTCATAGATAGCCTGCAGGTACATCTATCCCTCCTGTAGCGTGGGCACCGCCAGGCCAGGGTGATCTGACGAAGGCAGGGATGCCGAAACGAGTCATCACGCTAGAGGCACGTTGTGACAGAAGACACGCCCCCCCACCAGCGAGAGGACTTTCCCTAGTCATCGGACGCCACGCTGCTGGCCACAGCCTGGCGGTGCCCACGTTACAGGAGGGATAGATGTGCCTGCAGGCTATCTATGAGCCTTATTGTATCTTCCATCTTGTAAGTACATTTTTAGCTTGCGTATATTAAAACTTTTCTTATGGTTTTACACTATGGAGCGCTCTATGTATCTTTTATAGATCATTACTTCCCACCCAACTGGAGAGCGGCTTCATTTGGTACTATTTGATTATATAAGCGGTTTGGACAGTCTATTGGAGCGCTGGAAATATCTTTTTTAAGTATTTATTGTTTATTTTAATTAAATAAAGATATATAAATATACATTTTTATTTAGTTTTTTTTTGTAACCATATAATCATTTCTTTTGAAAAGGGGGTTACACATTTGAGATTACCTTTCCTAAATTGGATTGCCACCTCCTCATGGAAGAGATCCATGTCAATGGATTTGATTAGGACACTTATGAGAGCAGGAAGTGGCTTGGCTGCCATTCTTCTCTTTAGTTCCTATAATTCCATGGGTAGTGCAAGGGCTCTATGGTGGAGGGCAAAGTTGTTGCTAGGTCACTTGATTTTTTTTTTCACCATCACTAAACCTGTTAACATGGTGCCATTGATCAATTATGGATATAGTAACCACTGAGCTATGCTACCATGCTCTTCTTAGATCTCAGATTGCGTCGACTTCGCTTGCCCTTCATTCCCTTTCCCACCTTTTTTTACCCAACAAGTCCCAACTACTTGTCTAATGAAAGTGGTTGCTTACCTCTACCTCGAATTCAACGTGGAGCCTGGAGATCACATCTGTAGACCTCAATCTTCCGCCTTTGTTTTCCTATTGATTGGCTTCTGATAATGACGTTGATTGCTTCATTACATAAAAACGGTCATTTGGTAAACAGATAGGTCTGCAGATGTGAGCTTCAAGCTGTAATTGAGGCAGATGTAACCAGTTGATGTTTGTAGATATTTTGGAGGACAAGTTTGGGGGTGGGGGGGGATTAGGGGAGGCGCGGTGGTAGTTGGAGATGGAGTGAAGCCTATTACTTATTTTTGAAGATAACGGGAACCGGGTTTAGGAAAAAACAGTCAGATACTCACCTAAGGAGAGGGAGGCTCTGGGTTCCATAGAGCACTCCCTCTCCTCTCCCAGTCCCCGCTGTTCCGCTGGCTCCCCCGTAGCGATATTCGTTCGTTTATGTCAAATACCACTCGCTCCTGGCCAAAGGGAGGCTTTGGAGATGCTTCGTGAGTCCGAGTGCTCCCGAAGACGGGCCGCGATAGCACTGCGCATGCGCGTGTGTCCTTTATGACCCATTAGCGTGTGCACCGCCTGTCTTCTGGAGGACTCGGCTCCCGAAGACTTCCGAAGTCCCTCGGTGTGGGACGAGAACGGAGGAGCCAGTGCAGCACTGGGGCCACCGGTAGAGGAGAAGGATGGCTCAAAAGGACCGAGCCTTCCCTCTCTTTTGGCGAGTTTATTTTTATTTATTTTTTTCCAGCCGAATTACATTAGCTTTAATGAAATCACCATATATACCTACCTACATTGAGGACCTATATCATATGTACCTATCTATATGAAATCCCCATATATACCTACCTATATTGAGGACCTATTTCGTATATACCTACCTGTATTGAGGACCTATATTTACCTACCTATACTGATGGTTCCGTAACTACCTATATAAAGTCACATACCTTTCTAACTACCTACTTTTTTATAAAGTTATATAACTACCTTCCTACACTGAATGTCTAATTCCACATTTAACTGTATACATCGAGGACCCCATATCTACTTACCATCTAACTACTTGTATTGAAAGCCCCATACCCATCTACCTATTAATACTGAATGCCCCAATCCATACAAATACAGAGGACCTTATAACTACCTATCTATACAGAATGTCACATACCTACCTATCATAGGCAAACACGGGGTGGATTGCAGCTGCCCAGATTCCCCCCTCAGACCAGGGTCGGGGCAGTGTCTGGGGACAGGCATAAGTTGGGACACCAGCATATCTGCAGCTATCCTGCAGCTCATAGCACTGGCTCCTTTCTTTCCCTGCTAAGTTGAATTTGGATGGAGCAGAAGCGTGCGTACAGATCATGGAGCAGCTCTGGAGAACTTAAAAGAGTCAAGCATGAGCAAAGCCGTGCTGCTGTGTGAATGCTTCACTTTCCCCTTCAATAGCAATGTTGGTTGTCCTTATTATTATCTGTATCTAAACTGCTCCTGGTCGATCCTGTTGTTGATCTAGAGCAGATTGGGTATTTAGAAAATAATTGTCACATCCTGTCAATAGGACATGAAATTGTATTTTGTAACCAGCATGATGCACTATTTTATTATTATACTGTATTGTGCGTGGCTGAAGGAGACCTTTCAGGAATTCCCCGCCCCCCCCCCCTTTTAAAATCCTGGGTTTGCCCTGCCTATCTACCGATACTGAAGGCCCCATAAGCATCTCCCTATACGGAGTACCCTATACCCATACCACTAATAATGAATGTCATTTCCTACTAGCCTATTTTTAAAGCTCCATATCTACATAAATATACTGAATGTCCCATATCTACCTACTTATACTGAAGGCTCCATAACTACCAATATATCAATAATGAGTACCCAATACTGAACTAACAATGCAGACCTACCAATACGTATACTGGCACAACTACACCTATACTTACATACCTATACTGAGAACTACATACAAACATAACATTACTGAATGCCTCATACTTACCTACCTACTTAAACTGAAAGCCCTATAGCTGTCTAAATGTAGTTATTGACCCGTTATCTATCTACATAACTAATTATAATGTGGACCGTATACCTAAATACCTATTCAGAAGGCGCCATACCTACCTATCTATCTATAATGAAAGCACCATAACTATTTTCCTGTGCTGGAATCAATATATCTTTGTATAATGAAATCCACTTTCCTACCTAAGTATACAGAGGACCCCATATATACTTACCTGTACTGAAGGCCCCATACCTAACTACTTATAATGAAAGCCCCATAACTACCTAATTATAATAAATGTCTTTTTTCCTACCTACATAACTAAATGTAATGTGGATCCAATACCTAAGTCGTTATTTCAAGGAGTCAGCACCATCTTCAAAGGATAAGCTCTTTTATTTGTATCAGAACATCAAAGATCCAGAAGATCAAGCAACCAGCGACAGCTCCGCTGTTTCGGGCAATCTGCCCTTTCTCAAGCTGTTAAAGCATGTCCTCCACATTAAAGTGTCACATCATGTTCATATATATAGCTAACCAAGTGGATCAGGTGACTGCAGTGCGACCAATCGCGCGTATGGGGCCGCCGGCGGACCTGATGGGGAACTACCAGCTTAATATTCAAATTCTGTTCGAGCCCAACCCCTCATGGCAACCAAATCCCAGACGCCACCCCCTATCGCATCACAGCGATTCCTAATAGTAGCAACTTACGCCGTCATCAGCAGTGTGTATGGGCGTGCTGTGTGAGGAAATTCTATCTCTTAGGGGTTGTGTGGATAGAATTTCCTCACACAAATCAACTATTAGGGGAGAAAGTAGGGATCAATCGGTGGCCTGTCATTTTAAGGATTCTCGACACAGTGTCTCTCAGTTGAAGGTGCAGGTGATTGACCATGCACCCCTGCGCCAGCGTAGAGGGGATCGACACAAAATGTTGCTTAAGAAAGAGGCTATGTGGATAAAAAGGTTAGGAACAATGGGGAGAGGCGGTCTAAATAAAGAGTATGACCTGTTGCCTTGTATCTAGATGTACTGCCGTGACTCTTGTATTATTGACATTCACTTTTGTTTATTATTCATTATAGGTGGCTGCAAGCGCTATTCAAACGTGTGGGACCTCTGATTTTATTCCCTTTATCCCTGGGCTGCTGTCTGTTGGTGGTGTGGTGAGTGAGTATGGAGGGGGCTCAATGTTCCTCCCCTCATTTGTTGGTATATGTTGTTAGGACGGCCAGAGCTCTGCAGGTGGGTGGGGCTTGTTTCCCCTGTGAATGCGGAGCGTCTGGTTGCCTAGATACGAGGTGACGCGATTGCCGCTATGTGGAGGCGTGTGCGGCATCACGTCACGTCATGCGTGAGGTATCGCGCATGTTCATTGAAGTATACGAGGAGGGGGGGACGGAGAGGCTCGCCGTGCACGCCCATACACACTGCTGATGACGGCGTAAGTTGCTACTATTAGGAATCGCTGTGATGCGATAGGGGGTGGCGTCTGGGATTTGGTTGCCATGAGGGGTTGGGCTCGAACAGAATTTGAATATTAAGCTGGTAGTTCCCCATCAGGTCCGCCGGCGGCCCCATACGCGCGATTGGTCGCACTGCAGTCACCTGATCCACTTGGTTAGCTATATATATGAACATGATGTGACACTTTAATGTGGAGGACATGCTTTAACAGCTTGAGAAAGGGCAGATTGCCCGAAACAGCGGAGCTGTCGCTGGTTGCTTGATCTTCTGGATCTTTGATGTTCTGATACAAATAAAAGAGCTTATCCTTTGAAGATGGTGCTGACTCCTTGAAATAACGACTTGAAAGGACACCTGGAGTGCACAGGTGACTGGAGTGGAGAGCACGTCCCATTCTTCCTCGGTCCACCATAGGTGCTCGCTACACACTGATTCGATCCAATACCTAAGTACATATAATAAAGTCCCCACACCTACCTTTTTTAATAAAATCTCAATACGTACATACCAATAATGAAGTCACTATATCTTCCTATATTGCCAGCACCATACCTACCTAACGATACTGTGTATCACATACATATCTATAATGAAATAACCTTATCTGCCTACACTGAGGACTCCCTAAATACCTACATATAATGAAGGCCCCATATCTAATTATGCTGAAAGCTTCATAACTACCTACCTGTACGGAAGGACCAAGTTTCTTCCTACCTATACTGAAGACCTCTACAACTTGCCATCTATACTGAAGGCATCTATACCTACCTATCTACTAACCTGTGTAATGAGGACCCCTATAACCACCTACCTATAATGGAGGACCCTATACCTACCAACATGCAATGAAGGACCCAAACCTACCAACCTATCTATAAAGAGGACCCCATAGTGAACTACTTATAATTAGAGATGGGCCGAACGATTCGCCTGCGAACGGTTCCAGGCGAACTTCAGGTGGTTCGCCTTTGCAGAGAACCGGGATTTTTTTTTTCAAAAAGTTCGGTTCACCCATAGACTTCAATGGCGCCAACTTTAGCGGTTGATAGCAAAGCCCCCTTACATAGTAAAAACACCAAAATTGTTTGAAATGTTAAGTGGAATAGTGGGAACAAGGGTAATTTTTTTTTTCAAAAAGACCTTACAGTTTTTGAGAAAATCAATTTTAAAGTTTCAAAGTAAAATGAGTCGATTTATTAAAAAAACGATTCATTAAAAACAACCTCATGATTTATGAACCTTTATTATAGCAGAGAATGCATCCTGAGCAGGACGTGAAGCTGCCGGCCTCCACTGCTGTCTCTCCCCACCTGCCTGCACCTGTCACCCTCACCTAGCCTGGCACCCGTTGCACCCTTGGGTGCCAGGCTAGGTGAGGGTGACAGGTGAGGAGGTGGGGAGAGACAGCAGGAGCCGGCAGCTATGCGTCCGAAAGGACGCATTCTCTGCTATGTGGGAGTCGTCTGAGATCTTCAATCAACTTAATTGAAGATCGCAACATAAGAGGATACATTTAGTTGGATCATTTACCGTGGATATTGGCGTGGGAAAACTTTTTTAAAGGTACAGGTAATTATTTGTGGTTAATTTAGAATAATAAAATACTTCTCTCGTGGTTGTGTTTTTATTTCATTTAACCCATTGTGGAAATGGGTAATGGGTACTTTGTACCCCTATACTCATTTCTCCAGGGAGGGGGTGGTCATCTGGGGTAACCTTCTTAAAGGGGACTCCCAGATGCCACCATGAACCCTCCCCCCCCCAGGGAGTCATCGCCCCCACCTCCTCCTGGGGCACAATGGATTGGACAAGGGCTTTGGGGGAGTGTGGGGGGGGGGAAGGCTTGGCTGCCTCTCTCCAATCCCCCCCACAGCCCCACATACCAAGGACCATGTGGGCTGGTATAGCTCAGGGTGCGAAGCTCCAGTCGACCGGGGCTCCGCATTCTGGCTATCCCAGCCTGTATGGGGGACAAGGGGTTACAGAGGCTCGGGAGGGGGGAACCCACGTCTTTTTTTTCCCCCAGGTTTCCCACACTCAGCACATAAAAATAATAATTTTTTTCCCATTGCTTGGTCATATAACCTATCACCTAAATGAATTGTACCTCCTTTTCTTGTCACTAATGCAGCTTATTTTTGTTGCTATTTAATTGGTTTTGTGATTTTTAGTTTTTATTATATTCATCAAAAAACACTTGAATTTTGTTTAAAAAAAATTCTTTTTCTTGATTTTTTTTTCTAACTTTCTGTACTGACATTTTTCAAATAAAGTAAAATTTCTATATACATTTTTTGTTTAAATTTATTGTGCACAATGTCTTTGTTAAAAAAAAAAAAAAAATTATATTTATTGGGTTGGGTAAAAGTTGTAGCGTTTACAAACTATGGTGTAGAAAGTGATTTTTTTCCCATTTTGAAGTATCTTTGACTTTTTAGAGCATCTGTCATGTTTCATGAGGTGCTAGTATTCTAGGATAGTATAATTACTCCGTAAATGACCACTTTTTGGAAAGAAGACATCCCAAAGTATTCACTTAGGGCCTGTTTCCACTACACGCAGATTCTGCATGCAGAAAACTGACTTTAATGAATGTCTATGAGCCTGTTTCCACTGAACACGATTATTCTGATGCAGATTTCCCATAGGCATTCATTGGAGTCCATTTTCTACATGCAGAATCTGCGTGTAGTGGAAAAAGGCCCTAAGGCCCCGTTCACATTACAAACGCGGACGAGCACGCACCAGGAACGCAACGCGTACGAACGCACGCCATCCGCGTTTGTATGCGTTGCGTGGCTGATCCCATCACTCAAAAGTGAATGGGACAGCCATGCGTTTTGGCAAAAAATGCGTGCAGCATGCGTTCCCGGACCGCACAGGTCCGGAACGCATGCAGTGTGAACATCAGACATTGCACTCTATGCAATGTCTGATGTCGTGCGTGTCGGCCACCTGCACGCGTTTCCAAAACGCGGCTGGAAACGCGTGCAGTGTGAACAGGGCCTTAAGAGGCATGGTGAGTTCATGGAAGTTTTTTTTTTTTTTGTTACAAGGTAGCGGAAAATCACACTTTATGACAAAATAAAAATTTAAAAAAAAAGTTTTCATTTATGTTAACTTTTGACCTTTAAAAAAATTAAAAAAAATCTGCAATGGACTTCTCATGCCTCTCTTTGAATACTTTGGGGTGTCTACTTTCCAAAATGAGGTCATTTGTGGGGTGTGTTTACTGTCCTGGCATTTAGGGGGGTACTAAATTGTAAGCACCCCTGTACAGCATAAAGGTGCTCATTGGTCTTTGGGCCCCTTAACGCATCTAGTCTGAAAAAAAAAGTGTCTGGCTAGGTTCACAGTGGGGCGTTGCATTTAGGGGTCGTTATAGGACACATAATGTGCCCCTAACGCAACGCCTGGTGCTCTCTGATGTGGACGTCAGAGTGAGCCACGTGGTGCAGCTCACTCTGGCGTCCGTGATGCGTACTCTTGGACGCATGCGGCATCACGTGGTCCCGCCTGGCCAATCGCCGCACAGAGCGGCCGCTCCAGGAAGTAAACACTGCACGTCACACGTGCATTGAATATCAATTAGCCATGTGCCCGGCTGCTATCCCCTCCTCCCCAACATGACTGAGCTTGTGCAAACAGTCTAACGCGGCTTAGCTGCGCATAACGCACAGTATGCAGCACTTTGCTGCGTTACAATGTAATGCAACGTGGGCAGTGTGAACAAGCCCATCGATTTTTCACTACTTTGGGGTGGGGCTGCGTTACAGGCTGCACTAACGTGTGTCTGTAACGTCCCACTGTGAACCTAGCCTCACACATGTGGTATCGTCGTACTCAGGAGAAATAGTATAATGTGTTTTGGGCTGTATTTTTACACATACCTATGCCGAGTGTGAAAAATATCTCTTTAAAGGGGAACTGAAGTCAGAGGTATACGTAGGCTGCCATATTTATTTCCTTTTAATCAATACCAGTTGCCTGGCAGCCCTGCTGGTCAATTTCTCTGTAGTAGTATCTGAATAACACCAGAAACAAGCATGCAGCTAGTCTTGTCAGATCTGACTTTAAAGTCTGAAACACCTGATCTACTGCAAGCTTGCTCAGGGGCTATGGCTAATAGTATTAGAGGCAGAGGATCATCAGGGCTGCCAGGCAACTGGTATTGCTTAAAAGGAAATAGACATGGTAGCCTCCATATACCTTTCTCTTCAGTTCCCCTTTAAATGAGAATTTTTTTTATGTTTTTTTAAACACAATTGTCCAATTCTAGAGATATTTCTACCACCCAGCATGGGTTTGTCTAAAAATACAACACAAAATCACATACTACTTACCTCGAGAACGGCGATACCATATGTGTAAAAATAAAAAAAATTTAACACCCTAAGGGCTTGATTCACAAAGCGGTGCTAACTGTTAGCACGCCTGTGAAAACCCCCTTAGCGCGTCTAAACAAGCTTTTCGCGCATAAAACTTTACGCGCGCAAAACTTTATGCGCATAAAACTTTACGCGCATACTGCACAGAGCGCAGGGCGCACCGCGCGAAGTGCCCATTAAAGCCTATGGGACTTAGCGCGCGTAAAACTTTGCGCGCGTAAAACTTTATGCGCGCAAAGTTAGCGCGCGATCTGATTGAGAAATCCGGTGCTAACCTACTTAGCACCCTGGTTAGCGTGTCTAAAGACTTTAGACGTGCTAAATAGGTTAGCACCGCTTTGTGAATCAAGCCCTTACTGCGCTAAGGGGCCCAAAGTCCTATGAGTACTTTTAAGATTTCAAAGGTCATTTTGTAGCATTTGGTTTCTAGACTACTCCTCACGTTTTAGGGCCCCTAAATTGCCAGGGCAGTATAGGAACCCCACAAGTAACACTTTTTTAGAAAGAAGACACCCAAAGGTATTTTGTTAGGAGTATGGTGAGTTCATATAAGATTTTTATTTATTTTTTTCACAAGTTAGCGGAAATTTAATTTTTTTTTTTTAAATAGTGTAATCTTTCACTAACCTGTGATTTAAAAAAAAAAAACTTCTAGAAACTCACCATACACCTAACGGAATACCTTAGGGTGACTTCTTTCTAAAATGGGGTCACTTGTGGGGTTTCTATACTGTCCTGACAGTTTAAGGGGTCCTAAACCATGAGGAGTAGTCTTGAAACCAAATGTCTCAAAATGACTGTTCAGGGGTATAAACATCTGCAAATTTTGATGACAGGTGGTCTATGAGGGGCCGAATTTTTTGGAACTGGTCATAAGCAGGGTGGCCTCTTAGATGACAGGTTATATTGGTACTGACGTGTAACAAGTGCAGGATGTTCTCAAATCTTAACCTAGACATGGCAGCAAAGAACATGGGCACGTGATGTGCTGGGTGCGTAGACCAATAAGACCACAATACAATCAATTTTGACTAGACCCATGTTAAGGTCAAGGCCTTAAAAAATGTTACATTTTTAAACTTGGAGTGGTTTCCACCGAAAAGTCTGGGTATGGTAGCTTCTTTGATTGGCGGTTGTGTATTGTGAGGCATAATGGTCGGTCCCAGCCACAATCAAGTCTTAGAGACCAGTAGTGATCAGGGGAAAAAAAAATCTGTCAGTGAAGTGGTGCGGATGAGGGTTTGGTCGGGTGATCAGAAGGCCGCTGGGGGCAGATTAGGGTCTGATCTGATGGATAGGAGTACTAGGGGGTGATAGATGGTGACAGGAGGTGATTGATGGGTGTCTCAGGGTGTGATTAGAGGGAAGAATAGATGCAATAAATGCACTGGGGAGGTGATCGGAAGAGGGTCTGAGGGGCATCTGAGGGTTTGGCCGAGTGAACAGGATCCCACATGGGACAAATTAGGGCCTGATTTGCTGGGTAGGTTTGCTAGTGGGTGACAGGTGGTGAGGTGATAGGATGTGATTGATGGGTGTCTCAAGGTGTGATTAGTGGGGGGAGTACATGCAAGCAATGCACTGGGGAGGTGTTAGCTACGCCAGCTCCTCTGGTGAATTAGTTCTGCTAGGCTGTAGTACAGCCTTAATTACCTGCTCCTTAGTGTAACGATTGGTGTCAGCACACAGAGAGAATCTGATTGTTGATGATCTGCAGATACTGGGGGGCAGCTACCTATCTAACCTACACTGGGGGGCAGCTACCTATCTAATCTATACTGGGGGGCAGCTACCTAATCTAACCTACCCTAGGGGGCACCTACCTAATTTAACCTATACTGGGGGGCACCTACCTAATCTAACATACACTGGGGGTCAGCTACCTATCTAACCTATACTGGGGGGCACTTACCTAATCTAACCTACACTGGG